>NW_027596772.1:0-161227 GCF_964194155.1 Cetorhinus maximus | reverse complement strand
TCCCCCCCACTCCCTCTCTTCACCCCCACAGCCCCTCTTCCCTCACTCCCCCTCTTCCTCCACTCCCTCTCTTCCCCCAACTCCCTCTCTTCCCCCCCCACTCCCTCTCTTCCCCCCCACTCCCTCTCTTCACCCCCATCCCCTTTCTTCCCCCAACTCCCTCTCTTCGCCCCCACTCCCTCTCTTCCCCCCCACTCCCTCTCTTCCCCCACTCCTTCTCTTCCCCCCCACTCCCTCTCTTCCCCCACTCCCTCTCTTCCCCCACTCCCTCCCTTCCCCACTTCCTCTCTTCCCCCCCACTCCCTCACTTCGCCCCAACTCCCTCTCTTCCCCCAACTCCCTCCCTTTCCCCAACTCCCTCTCTTCCCCCAACTCCCTCCCTTTCCCCCCACTCCCTCTCTTCTCCCCCACTCCCTCTCTTCCCCTTCCCCACTCCCTCTTTCCCCCCCCATTCCCTCTCACCCCCCCCCACTCCCTCTCTCCCCTCCACCCACTCCTTCTCTTCTCCCCCGCCATCTGTCCTTGCTTCCTCTCCCCACCCCATGACCCTGGTTCCTCTCCAACCAGCCCCCTACCTACCGGTCCCTCTCCAAACCCGCTGCCCCCCATCAACACTGAGGGGGCGCCGCGCTGTCGGAGGGTCGGTGCCAAAGGAGATGCTGGCCTTCAGGTGAAATTTTAAACCGAGATCCCAATCTGCCTCCTTAGTGCGTGTAAAAGATCCCACAGCCACTATTTGGAAGAAGAGCAGGGGGAAGGTCTCCCCTGTGTCCTGGGGCCAATATTTAGCCCTCAACCAACATCACTAAAAAAACATGATCTGGGTCATTATCACATTGATGTTTGTGGGAGCTTGCTGTCCGAAAATTGGCCGCCACGTTTCCTACATTACTACAGCGAACATACTTTTGGAAAAGTATTTAATTGGCTGTGAAAAGCTTCCTGGGAAGGTGAAGGCGCCAGAGAAATGCAAGTCTCTGTTTTGAAAGTTGCTGAAGTTGTCTCTGCAATACCGCCCTTTGCCCACCTGGTGGCGCCGCTGCTCAGTTTTAAATTTGGATGAGCAGCGCCATCTAATGGCTGAACTCCTTTAATACAGGAACAACAACAAAAAAAAACTTGCATTTATATAGCGCCATTAATACTGCAAAAAAGTGCCCCTATGCACATCAGGGTTTTGTAAATGAGTCAAAAGTTGATCCAGAGCCACCTAAGCAGATACTAGGGGCTAAAAGCTTAGACAATGAAGTTTTTAAGGGGCATCTTAAAGGAAGGGAGATAGAGGATTAGGAAGGGAATTCCAGAGTTTAGGGCCTCAGGCAGCTGAAGGCACGGCCGCCAATGTTGGAGCGATGGAAATCGGGGGATGCTCAAGGGGCTGAAAGGAGCGCAGAGATTTTGGAGGGTTGTTGGGGCTGGAAGAGGTTACAGAGATAGGGAGGGTTACAGAAGCTGGAGGAAGTTACAGAGATAGAGAGGGTTATAAGGGTTGGAAGAGTTTACTGAGATAGGGAGGGTTATAGGGGGTTGGCAGAGGTTAAAGAGATAGGGAGGTTTGTATGGGCTGGAGGAGGTTAAAGGGATAGGGACAGTTGTAGGGGCTGGAGGAGGTTACAGAGATAGGGACGTTGTAGGGGCTGGAGGAGGTTACAAAGATAGGGAGGGTTGCAGGGGCTGGAGGAGGTTATAGAGATAGGAAGGGTTATAGGGGTTGGAAGAGTTTACAGAGATAGGGAGAGTTATAGGGGGTTGGAAGAGGTTAAAGAGATAGGGAGGTTTGTAGGGCTGGAGGAGGTTAAAGGGATAGGGACAGTTGTAGGGGCTGCAGGAGGTTACAAGGATAGGGAGGGTTATACGGGGTTGGAAGAGGTTACAGAGTTTCTCCAGTGCATCTTGTAGATGGTACATACTGCTGCAAATGTGTGTCGGTGGTGGAGAGAGTGAATATTTGTAAAAGGGGTGCCATCAAGCGGGCTGCTTTGTCCTGGATGGTGTCAAGCTTCTTGAGTGTTGTGGGAGCTACACTCATCCAGGGCAAGTGGAGAGTTTCCATCAGAGACTCCTGACTTGTGCCTTGTAGATGGTGGACAGGCTTTGGGGAGTCAGGAGGTGAGTTACTTGCCGCAGGATTCCCAGCCCCTGTCCTGCTCTTGAAGCCACAGTGTTTATATGGCTAGTCCAGTTCAGTTTCTGGGTGGAGAGAAGGCACCAATCTCTCCCCGATTCTAGGCGTGGAGGTCCTGTGGAAGAATTGACCTGAGCCACCAAAGGAGAGCAGCTGGTGACACAGGATGTTCATCCAGGGAGAGTCCCGAACCTCATAATCCCACCCCCCGCACCCACCAAGCCAAAGCCACCAACTGCAGCTGCATTGGGAAACTCTCCAAGATCATGTTCTACACTGATGACAGTAAAGATCATGGAAGGCAGGGAACTTTTGTATAAACTTAATAGTGTCCAAAATATAATTGTAAGTACCAATACATTATTGAACTCATTGAGTGTAATAAATAAATGTCCCTAAAATACCAAATTGGTCAATTCCTTTTCCTGATCTCCTGTTGATTTGGACATTCTGAAATTATCATCTCAGACTCACTGATGACAAGTTGCTGACAAGGACTCACGGTCAGTGGGAAGTGATTCTGATTTCAATCCTGAACTATGATTTCCACAAGGAAGCACTGAATGGTCTCCTTATTTAAGAAAGGACGTAAATGCGTTGGAAGCAGTTCAGAGAAGGTTTACCAGACCAATACCTGGAATGGGTGGGTTGGACAGACTCGAAGAGTAAGATCCTGAGGGGTCTTGACAGGGTGGATGTGGAGAGGATGTTTCCTCTTGTGGGAGAATCTAGAACTTGGGGCTCATGGTTTAAAAATAAGAGGTTGCCCATTTAAGACAGAAATGAGAAATTTCTCTCTGAGGGTTGTCTGGAGGATCAGAATCTCCTCCAACTGGGAAACATATGAAATTAAAAATCCAGACCCACAGACCTGTTTTGACTTCATTTTGAAGGTATAAAGTACAAAATTTTTATTTGGAACAATATACTTTCATAAAATATTTGAAAAAACATTACAAGGCATTTCGAAATGGCCATCACAAAAAATGCAATCATATTCCACTTTTCCACACAGGACATGAGGTATTTCAATGGAGTCAATATTACAGACATCTCAATATGGTCATTACAGAGAGTCAGACAGTGCAAAGCTATTCACTTTATCGACATACATCATGTTAACACTCTGAGGTGCTTCAATACAATGATGATATATTTAGTGTTCACTGTATACTTTCCGTCTGAATCGTACAGCCCGAGGGGTCTATACAATCCCCAGCCCCTCGGTGCACTGTAGCTGAAAGGTCTTAGACGGTGACCTTTCCCCATTGCGCCTTTGTGGCGGCTGCCCCCAAGCTTTAATACATCCCTCAGCACGTAGTCCACGGTGCCTCATTGTGGGTGGGGGGAGAGAGAGTGATGGGGTGGGAGGGCTGGCACCCGCAGGGCAGTGGTGGTGTTGGGGGGGGAGCCTCCACAGCGCAGAGGTCTATACGTTCATATGTAACAATCATCCATTCTGGGCTGATTTTCCCCTCCCTGACACAGGCTCAGTGCTGGGGAAACTCAGTCGGTGCTGGACAGTCCTGTTCCCCAGAAGGTTTTGTTCTCCAGCTGCTCCATCCTGATGCTCAGGTGCTGTTGTCACAAGGCCCCGTGTTTCATCTGGACAGGTCACCTCTGTCAAAGGGACATCCTTAGATGCTTCATTTCGATTGTTCGAGTGTCGATTCCTAGGAGAGAAAAACCAGCAGAGTTCAGGTGACATTAAAAGAATCCAACACTTTGGACAAGTGTGGAAAGGAGCCGTTCAGGAGCACAGACCGATTAAATTACACTCAACATCCTGGGTACCAATAGCAGCTGGAAAATGGGTCACAGGAGCTGCACGGTGATGGAGCACAGAGTGTAGAGGAGAGGAGGCTCATAGGGGAGGCAATGGGCAAGAGCTGGACACTCCACAGGAGCTGTGCTGACCGAGGCACCAGACAAATAGAAAAATGCCAGCTCACCTCAATATTGGAGAAGAAGAATTGATGAGGATCTCGGTTAACACTGAGCTGAAGATGATGGGGATCAGATCAGACACGAGGAGGTTGGGAGTGTCCGGACTCTCCAGACTGATCCTGAAGGATTGAGAGGAGCCACAGATGGACAGGATATTCCTTCATGTGCTCAAGCCCAATCCAGCAGTGACCAAACAGGTTAACAGACACAGAAATATCGCGATGGAGAGTCAGAGGACAGAGTTAGAGAGTCTGGTGCAGTGATGGAAATCAGGGGATGGTCAAGAGGCCAGATAGATGAGCACAGGCAGCTCAAAGTCTGTCGGCACAGGAGGAGTTAAAAGGGGTAGGGAGGGGCTGAGGCCATAGAGGAATTTGAACAGGGGGATGAAGATGAATGTAGGTGAGTGAGCAGAGGGTGTGGTGGGTGAACAGGATATGGAGCAGCAGAGTTTTCGATGAGCTGAAGTTGACAGAGGGTCCATGATGGGTATCTGGCTCAGGGAGCATTGGAGTAGTCAATGTGGGTGCTAACAATGACATGGTGCAGGGTGTGAGCGGCAGATGAGCTGATACAGGGTCAGAGACAGGGGATGTCACAGAGCTGGAGGGAGGTGGTCTTAGTGATGCAGAGGATATGGGGTCAGAAATTCAGATCTGGTTCAGCTTCAATGGACAGGGAGGGGATGGAGTCAGTGACTGGGGAACAGAGCAAGGATCAGAGGGTGGAGAAAAGTCAGAGGAGAAGGGACAAGGGGATTTTGGATGTCAGTTGGTGAGTTGTTTGGTACAGAGATTCGGCGAGTGTCTATTAACTGTGTGATAGAGGGAGCCGCACATTCCTGCTCTTCACCATCAGTTCAGCAGCTATAGGGTGATAACAAGCTGGAAGTGACTGGATAATGCAGCATTGAAACATCCCACACAGCTCAAAGTGTATCGCTGTATACAACATTTCCACAACACTAAATGTAATAAAACTAAACTGGAATTAACAATGGGAGCCGTGGAACATTCTAGAACTCACCATCTTTGCCGTGTTTGGAATATCCAAACCACAATTACAGCAACAAGAAGAACAGGAATTCCGATTCCCAATCCCACTCTTGCTCTAGTACAGAGTCCAGAATCTATGGACAGAATGAAGACATTAACAGACTGGGACACACTAAGAAAACTAACAGCAGAGACCTTCAGCACCTAGTGTTTCAGAACCAACCCCAGTACAAACAGATCCCTGGTTAATTCTAGTCCTGGGGGGACGTGGGAGGTTAGATACCAATAATCACACACACACACCAGGCCACCCCACAGCTCCGTGCACACACACACTGTCCCACAATGTGGTGGATACATGCTTTCCAATCGACATAACTGGACACTGACCAGCAGCAACCTCCCTCCAGTTAAACCCAACAGTCCGCTGAAATAGAGCGGGAATTTTAATTAAATCAGGAAAGGAAAGCCACGGGATTGGGTGGAACACTGATTTACACCCAGGTCAATATTACTCCCCATTGACTTCAACCAGTGTTACACACAATCCCGTCAGTTTCCCAATAGGAGGGTTCGGTTAAAATTGTACCAAGACTTTCCACAAAGGATTCCAGAGACACTAATGCTAGTGAGAAGCAGGAATCCTCAGTTCTGTATCTGAGGGACAGGAAGGTGAGATTCAAAAAACAGAAATAACAATTCCAAGTAGTTTAAGGGCCAGTTACAGGTAACAGTGACCCACACCACTCACTCTCACAGAATCATTCTATGGTGCAATATCACACAGCATTTCAAACATTCTAATGTTACTACCTGTCTCTGCAGCATGTTCAAATGTAAGAGCTGAAAACACATGCAGTAGTTTAGAAACAGATTTACCTGGTACCTGTGTGTGTTCTAAAGAAAACAACATGTGTTTAGTATTGTCTGTGAAACAAACTGCAGAAATGTTCAAAGACTCTATCGGGCTTTAGGGAAACACATCCTGGGAGGAACGGGATTTGGGTCAAACTGATCGGGAAGGATCAGGAACAGGGTCGGCAAAGTGAAAAATCCAACAGGATTGCATTAAGTGTGGGGGGGGTTAGAATGGAAGTTTTCCAGAGTTACCCTGAGCAGGATCATTCCCAGCAGCCTACATCCCCCTGTGGAGAGAATCCCCCCAGGATCCTGGGTCTAGTGGGATACACTTTCAAGGCAAGTGCACTGGGTCTTGTAAAGGCTGCCTGAGAGGTGTGATGGGCCCCACCTCCCCAACATCTGGAGATGGATAGAGCTCTTTGCTGGAGAGTGAGTGCAGCTTGATAGCTCCATTAACTCCTTCCATCACCCAGTTTGACAGCTCTGTTCTTCAGGGCTCAGTCTGCTCAGTCAGTGGTGCTATTACTGACCCACCCTTAGTGATGGACATTGAAGACCTCACTCAGTACATTCTGTGTCCTCGCTACCCTCAGTGCTTCCTCCAAGTGGCATTCAACATGCAGGAGTACTGATTCATCAGCTGAGGGGGGGCAGCTTGATAACTCTGTTAACTCCTTCCATCAGTGAGTATGACTATATCACCCAGCTCTCCTAGCATGGACACCAGATAGTCCCCAGATGTTAGTGAGGGGATATTGCAGAGTCCACTGGGCTGGGTGGGTCTTGGTTGTTTCCTGATTCCATAACTGGGTCACATCCAGTGATCTGTTCAATTTTAGTCTCTTTTATTCTCATGGTTTGATTCTGATTGAAGTGGCCGAGCAAGTCAGAGGACAGTTAAAAGTCAACCAGGTTACTGTGGGACTGGAGTCACATAGAGACCAGACTGGGTAAGGATAGCAGGTTTCCTTCCCAAAGGGACATTCGTCAACCAGTGGGGGTTTTACAACAATCCAACAGCTTCAGGGTCACTTTTATTGGAACCAACTTTATATTTCCAGATTTTTATTTAATAAACTGAATTTAAATTCTGGAAGTGCCATGGAGGGATTTGAACTCTCATCCTCTGGATTATTAGTCCAGGCCTCTGTATTACTAGTCTAGTAACATAACCACTGAACGACCGAACCCATACAGAGATTAAATACAGAATACCTGAAACAGAAACCTCTCACCTCTTAGAGAGATGACCAAGATCAGTTTGCTCCCAACAATAGCCCACACTCGTGTTCCTGTAAATCTGACACTGATACTGGTTCATGTCAGACTTCCTGAGGTCAGAGATCAGAACCAACCAGCTGCCCAGTTCCAGTTGATCTTTGAACAGTTTTGTTCTGTTTCTGAACCATGGGTCTTGTCCTGTCAAATCGTCATTCCCAGTGATGAACTTGTGTAAATGTTCATGCTGAGATGTCCCCCAAATTACCAGTAAATCTGAGACTGCGACATTGCGTTTGTAGGTACAGGGCAGAACAACCTGCTCCCCAAGGAGCCCAGAAACTGGCACAGGCGAGTCACCAGGGAAAGATTGAAAGTATTTATCCACAGATATAACCTCCCTGCTGGTACATTACATCCCAAGCTTCACATGGTTACACTGCGATGCTTGATTTACAAGAAGCACTGACCAGTAAACCACTGCTTTCATTTCTGTGGGAAGGTTAAAGCTCAGGCATTAAGGGCCTTCAACTAAACCCAGCTTGTGCTGGAGATTTGGGATCATGTACATCCACCAGAGAAGGCAAATGGAAACCTGGGTTTCTCATCCCATAAAAAAGATGGCCCCTCAGGGAGAAGCCAGAGGGAGTGGCACCGCGCCCTCTGGCACTACCCTAGGAGGTGTTGTGCTCAATTTTCCCCATGTCTATTGGACGGGGATTTGGCCCCATGACCACCTGACTCAGGTGAATGTTGAAGCCACTGAACCACAGCTGACCGCCACTGAACCACAGCTGACCCCTCATCTAACATTATAAAATTTCACACGGTATTACCTTCGGTTGTGTTGTGTTGTTTATGATGATCAACTGCAGGAGTTACACTTGGGTCTGGGGTTCGACAAACTGGAATAGAAAACATTACAGCTCAAATGCGAATTAGATCCACTATTTAACTTAAGCATCTCCCCCCATTCAGCTAATCTACTGCTGAAGCCCTCATGTCTGCGTTTATTACTTCCAGACTCAACTATTCCAATGTTCTCCTGGGCAGCGTCCCACATTCCACCCTCTAATCTCCAGCCCATCCAAAACTCTGCTGCCGTCATATCCTAACACCCACACCAAGTCCCTTTCACACATCACCCCCATGTTGCTCACTGATATACATTAGCCTCCGGTCCAGTAATGTCTCAATTTTAATATTCTCATCCTTGCTTACTAATCCTTTCATTGCCTCCCTATCTCTGTAACCTCTTGTCCCTCCAACTATCCTTATCTCTAACTTTCTCCAACCCCTCAAATCCTCCCCATCTCTCCACTGTCTTCCAGCCCCTCCCTGTCATTGTAACCTGCAACCTTCACTACAACCCTCTGAGATCTCTGCGCTCCTCCAATTCAAGCCCCTGGAGCATCCCCCGTTTTCCATCGCTCCACTAATGGCGGCCGTGCCTTCAGCTGCCTGGGCGCTAAGCTCTGGGACTCCCTCTCTAAACCTCTTCGACGCTGTCTTTCCTTGTTGAAGATGAGCCTTAAAACCGACCTCTGACTGAGCTTTTGGTCACCTGTTCCTAATGTGGCTCAGGGCCAAATCTGGTTTTATGAAGTTCCAAAGTTGAGATTTAACAAGGCTAAAAATGCTCTTTCAATTAAAGTTTTTGAAAGTTGGATAAACACCTGAATGGGGAAAGAAATCTGCAGAACTGTGGGAAAAGAGAAGGGGACTGGGATTAATTGAGTAGCTCTTCCTCAGAGGCAGCACGATGGGCTGAATGAACTCCTATGTTGCACGATTTTCAGTCACCACTCACACTGTAGATCTAAAGGCAGTCATCCATTTATTTACTCAAATAGCGAGCGTGGGTAACATCACACTAAAGGGCAGCTGGAACACCAGCTCTGGTTGGATGTCCTCCTCCAGGTCTGATCACATGACCACGTTAGAGACATTGCTGCAGGATGACAGATTGGGACCTGAATATTAAAGGGCTCATGAAATTTAAGATGGACAGGAAGCTAGGAAAAGGTGGAGGGGTGGCTCTGTTAATTAATTGCAGTAATAGGTCATCCCTCACTATTGTGCTAAATTCAGGAAACCAGGATGCAGAAACGGTGTGGGTCGAGATGAGAAATGATAAAGGCAAGAAGTCATTTGTGGGAGTGGTGTACAGGCTCCCTAACAGTGACCACACAGTAGGATGGAATTTAAAGGAGGAAATAATGGGAGCTTGTCAGAATGGCACATGGGGACATTTTAATCCACATATAGACTGGAAAAAAAATCAGATGGGCAAAGGTAGCCTAGATGAGGAGTTCAAAGAAAGTTTTTGGGAAAGTTTCTGAGAACAGCATGTTCCGGAGCCAACCACAGAGCAGGCTATACTAGACCTGGTATTGTGCAACAAGATAGGATAAATTGTTATCCTCATAGTGAAGACACCCTTAGGTGGCAGTGATCATAATATGATTGAAGTTTACATTCAGTTTGAGGGAGAGAAGAGTGGGTCCAAGGCTAGTATTTTAAACTTAAATACGGGCAATTATTTGGGAATGAAAACAGAGCTAGTTAAAGTGGACTGGAAAATAAGGCTAAGGGATATGTCAGTAGAGATGCAGTGGCACATATTTGAAGGGACATTTCAGAATACACAAAATAAATACATTCCAATGAGAAAGAAAAATTCCAAGGGGAGGACACACCATCCATGGTTAACTAAAAGAGTTAAAGACAGTATCAAAGTTCAAGAAAAATCATAATTGCGCAAAGATGGGTGGCAGCTCAGAAGATTGGGCAGAATATAGAGAACAAAGAATGACAAACAGGTTAATAAGGAAGGAAAATTAAGAGTCTGAGAGAAAGCTAGTTAGAAATATGAATAGAGATAGCCAGAGTTCCTATAGATACCTAAATAAGAAAAGAATTAACAGAGTGAGCATTGGTCCTATAGAAAACGAGTCTGGGGAATTAATAATGGGAAGTAAGGAGATGGCAGATGAATTGAACAGATTTTGTATCAGTCTTCACTACGGGGGATACAAGTAACATCCCAGAAATAGCTGTAAATCAGGAAAAGGGAGAGAGGAACTCAGGAAAATTACAATCACCAATGAAACGGTAGTGAAAAAATTGTTAAGAGTTGTGTGCTGACAAATCCTTGGGGCCTGATGGAATTAATCCAGGCTGTGGCCCTTTAGTTCAAGCTGGTTTATTTTTCAAGATAACTCCTCAATGCTACCACACAGTGTTCCAGCTGTATCTTTCTATTCTATTTAGATGGGATAATCAATGGCCATCACCTGTTTAACCAGCAATTGTTTTTATCAAGGTGATTGCCACATTAATAAATGGGTGGGATGAAACGAGTGGTGTGCCACAGGGATTAGTGCTGGGGCCTCAACTTTTCACAATTTATATAAATGACTTGGATGAAGAGACAGGAGGTATGGCTGCTAAATTTGCTGATGAAGTAAGTTGTGAAGGGGACATAGATAGCTTAAGTGATTGAGCAAAGATCTGGCAAATGGAGTATAATGTGGGCAAATGTGAACTGTCCATTTTGGCTGGAAAAATGAAAAAGCATATTATCTAAGTAGTGAGAGATTGCAGAGCTTAGATGGAGGGATCTGGGTGTCCTAGTGCATGGATCACAAAAGGCTAGTATGCAGGTACAGCAAGTAATTAGGAAAGCGAAGACAATGTGAGGTGAACTGAATATAAAAGTAGGGAGGTTATGCTCCAGTTTAAGGAAGGATGTAAATGTGTTGGAAGCAGTTCAGAGAAGGTTTACCAGACTAATACCTGGAATGTATTGGTTGTCTTATGAGGAAAAGCTGGACACATTAGGCATGTATCTGCTGGATTTTAGACTGAGACACAACTTGACTGAAACATATATGATCCTATGGTTCAACGTCCTGTCCAAAAGACAGCACGTCCCTGTCCCTGAACAATGAGGTTCAAAACCCACACCACAGACCTGAGCTCAAAAAAATGCTGACATTCCCACTGCGGCACTGAGGGAGTGCTGCACTATTGGAAGTTCTGTCTTTTAGTCGAGACATTAAACTGAGGGTCCCTTTTGCCCTCTCCCATGGATGTAAGTGATCCTACAGCCAGTACTGGAAGTGGAATAGGTGACTTCCTCCTGGTTTATTTGGCCATCAACCAACATCCCTAGCAGAGCTGTAGATTACCAGGAAAGATGCAATATAAACACAGGTCTGTCTTTAATGTTGGAATCATCTTGAAGTGATGGGAGAAAACTGAAACTGGAACTTACCTGTCTGAGATACATTGAACTGCTGGTTGGGGGTCTCTCCTCGTGTCGCTATGATTCAGAACATGTTTCACTGTCTGTGTGGCCTCATGACACAAGACTTAATGGCATCCATACTTCAAGATAAACTGGAACATCCTCATTGTTGTGATTGAGTTTACTTCAGTAGCAAAAACACATTCATGACTCCATTTAGTTGCTGTTGGTCTTGGTTCAGTGTCCGAGACGCACTGAACATCCTCATGACTGTGGCTTTTTCACCAGCTGCTATGTCGCTCTGTCAATCAGCGTTCACCCCGCCCAGCACAAATCAGGATCCAATCAGCTGATACGCCGCCCTGTCAATCAGCGTTCACCCCGCCCAACACAAATCAGGATCCAATCTGCTGCTACGTCGCCCGGTCAATCAGCGTTAACCCCGCCCAACACATCAGGATCCAATCAGCTGCTACGCAGCCATGTCAATCAGAGTTCACCCCGCCCAACACAAACCAGATCCAATCAGCTGCCGGGACGCCCTGTCAATCAGAATCTCCACCTTTGCTGCGGCCATTTTCTCTCGATGTCGTTTTTTTGCTGATCCTGTTCCCGCTGCAAACCTGACAGTTTAATCCGGTATCAGCAGGAGGAACCGCCCGGTCCCCGCTCCCACTCCCGGTCCCCACTCCCACTCCTGGTCCCCGCTCCCCACTCCCGGTCCCCGCTCCCCACTCCCGGTCCCCGCTCCCCACTCCCGGTCCCCGCTCCCCACTCCCGGTCCCCGCTCCCCACTCCCGGTCCCCGCTCCCACTCCCGGTCCCCGCTCCCCACTCCCGGTCCCCGCTCCCCACTCCCGGTCCCGTTTCCCACTCCCGGTCCCCGCTCCCACTCCCGGTCCCGTTTCCCACTCCCGGTCCCCGCTCCGGTTTTCACTGAGGGACCCGCAGCTCCTTTTCCATCCATTTCCCCCCCGGATAAAGAGTTAAATCCGGGTGAAGATAAAGGAAAGTTTCCCCCCGGATCCCCCTCCCTCCCCCCGGGTGTGAGACACTGACAGGACCTGCAGCTCCTTTCCATCCATTCCCCGAGAGAGGGATCCGCTCAGAACCGGGGACAGGGGGACAACAGGAGAGACACATCCACCGACCCGAATGGGAAAGAGGCGGGGCCTGTGTCCGGCTCCATTCAGACAGGGGGGGGGGATCATTCCCAGACTCTCCTCCCTCTCCCCCCGGGGCTGAAGTGAACAGTTCCCCGGGAGCCGGCACCGGGATTCTAGATTCAATCCAATCACCACAGGATAAAAGCAGCTTTTACCCCGGCTTTTCCTGACAGAGGCTGGGTCATTATTCCTCACTCCCCCCCCCTAACTCACTGTGACAATGGGACAGTCCAGGCTGCTGTTGACGTCACATGGTGGTTCTAGCTCCAGTGGGCTGGAACCTCCCTCGGTTTCTTGGCACGAACAACAGCAAATGAATTAACCAATCACAGCAAAAGAGGCGGTTCAGTCTTCATTCCATTCTGATTGGGGATTGGACACTGGGTTTATACATCGGCCAATAGCAAGTGCATAAAAGACAAAGACTCTGACTTTCTCAATTGAGACAACGTAAAACTACAGAGCGTTCAGTCCCTCCCTTTAACCACTTAACTCGTTTGTTTCATTCTCGCTTTCTGGGCGCACCCGCTCCACTGAATAAACCAGTAAAAACACCCGCTGCAGTGAGAAAACCGCAGCAAAGACTGAAATATCCGAGCAGCCAGAGATATGTGGCTTTCAGCTAAATTATATACCAAATAAACAATCCCACAGTGACTCGGGACTGAAAACCCCCTCCTGTAGCAACCAAGAGCGGGTGGATAAATCACAAACAGATAAAAACAGAGAGTTCAGTCAGATAAACCCAGAGTCTGGTTCCTGTATTAAAGGGGTTCAGTCAGATAAACCCAGACTCTGGTTCCTGTATTAAAGGGGTTCAGACAGATAAACCCAGAGTCTGGTTCCTGTATTAAAGGGGTTCAGTGAACAAGTTCAGCCAGGTGGAGAAGGATGGAGATTGGAGGAGAAACTGGCAGCCAAAGAGAATATGTGTTTTGGGGGGCTGCAATGTAACTACATTTATATTAAAAGAGAATTTTTCCTTAAAAGGTGTCTGCAATTCAGTTGTCTGGGTCCCAAGGTCTGGAAAACTGATCTCATTTTCCTCCTCTGACTGCATATCTCCAGATGTAGCTTGGTATCAAATTCTCTTTTAGCATGTTCCTGTGAAACACCTTGGGACATTTATAAAACACCTTTAACATTATAAAATATAACTTGTTCATGACGAGTTTCAGGAACAAGCCTGGATTCCTGTCATTATTCAGTTGCTATCTCGAAGTGTGAATACTATTTCTATGTTCCAGCATTGTCTCTCCGTTTCTGTGTAAGGGTCTCCACCCTTGAAGAAGTTGAATTGCTCTGCTTGTTCATGCCAAAACCACTTCCACCCCAGGAAAGGTGAAGGGAAATCACACACTCCCTCCCTCCCGATCCCTCTCCCCACACCTCCCCTTCCCCTAATGCCCAATCACCAGAAAGGCTGACTGGATGATCATTCCTGGCCTCCGGAAGTTCCCACAGTCACAGATACCAGTCTTCAGCCAATCTCATTCACTTCTCACATCGGGAGACTTACTGCCTGCAGACAGCATGACCTCTGTTCAGGCAGTGACTACCAGAGTCATGAAACATCAGACTGTAGATCCACTCATTTCAGCATCAGCTTATCTTTAATTAGACCTTGCATCAACAACAATATGCAGAAAAGTAAAAAATACACCTGACAGAAACGTATAGACACATTCAGAAAATATTTACATTAGAAGTTTTATACAAACTTTGACAAATATGACCACTCACTGTTTGGCGCAAAAAACATCTAAAAAAGACAAAACTAAAATATACCGGACTTAGGCTCAGTGCTGGGGAAACTCAGTTAGTGCTGGACAGTCCCGTTCCCCAGAAGGTTTAGTTCTCCAGCCGCTCCATCCTGATGCTCAGGTGCTGTTGTCACAAGGCCCCGTGATCCATCTGAACAGGTCACCTCTGTGACAACTTAAGATGCTCCATTTTGAGTGATCTGGTGTCTATTTTGTTTCCTAGGACAGAAAATCCAGCAGAGTTCAGGTGACATTAAAAGAATCCAACCACTTTGGACAAGTGTGTAAAGGAGCCGTTCAGGAGCACAGACCGATTAAATTACACTCAACATCCTGGGTACCAATGACAGCTGGAAAATGGGTCACAGGAGCTGAACGGTGATGGAGCACAGATTGTAGAGGAGAGGAAGCTTATAGGGGAGGCAATGGTCAAGAGCTGGACACTCCACAGGAGCTGTGCTGACCGACAGAGGGAGGGCCAGAGGACAGAGTTAGAGAACCCTGCAATAGTCCCTCCTCCCACTGTGAGGGGTGTTGATGGGGACAGGTGGTGTGCACGGAGATGTGGATATTGAGTGAGTGAAGGGAATCCGAGATGGCCTTCCCAGTGACTGAATCATCTAACGTCTGGGTTAAAGGGTGGTGGTTTGAAAAGTGTAGGAGGAGACTGAACAGCAACAAGTTGCATTTATATTGAACCTTCAACAGAACATACCCAAGGGCTTATGGAACAAAATTTGACACCAAGCTACACAAGGGTTCAGGCAGTGGAGTAGGCTTTAAAGAGCAAATGGTGTTGTTGGGAGGTAAGGAAGAGAGACAGACACAGACAGGCAGAGGTTGAGGGAGGGAATTCCAGAGTTCGGGCCCAGGCAGCTAAAGGCTCAGCCACCAATGATGCAGCGATGGAAAATCAGGGATTCTGAAGACACCAGAATTGGAGGAGTGCAGAGATCTGAGGGTTGTGGGGCTGAAGGAGGTTACACATGGGGAGGAGTGAGGCCACAGAATGTTTGATAAAAGGATGAGAATGTTAAAATCGGTCTATCTCAATCCTAAATAAATTCAAGGATGAACAGCAGCAGATTTACAATCAAACCCTTGTGGCACGGGGACCCCCCAAACGACTGGGTAGTGGGGGGAAGTGGGGGGAGATACCAAAATGAGTGAGTGAGTGCTGAACTGTGTGAAGTGCTGTCCTTCAGCTGAGATGTTAAACTGCCTGCTCGGCTGTCTAGCAGCCTCCTGTGCAGCGAAGTATTCGGGCACAGCACGCCGAAATTATTCACCGAAAACCGGTTTCTGGTTGACTGGGCTGTAGCTGGGCCGGCGGGGCACAGCTGCCGTTCTCTGTAGC
Organism: Cetorhinus maximus; assembly: GCF_964194155.1. Taxonomy (NCBI): domain Eukaryota; kingdom Metazoa; phylum Chordata; class Chondrichthyes; order Lamniformes; family Cetorhinidae; genus Cetorhinus; species Cetorhinus maximus. Next base: position 145,544 of record NW_027596772.1, on the reverse strand, counting down.
CGGCAGAGCCCTGTTGCTGGAGAGTGAGTGCAGCTTGATAGCTCCGTTAACTCCTTCCATCACCCAGTTTGACAGCTCTGTCCTTCAGGGCTCCATCAGCTTGGTCAGTGATGGTATTACTGACCCACCCTTGGTGATGGACAGTGAAGTCCCCACTCAGTACATTCTGTGTCCTTGCCACTCTCACTGCTTCCTCCAAGTGGTGTTCAGCATGGAGGAGCACTGATTCATCAGCTGAGGGAGGGCAGTAGGTGATAATCAGCAGGAGGTTTCCAGGTCCATGTTTGACCTGAAGCTGTGAGACTTCATGGGGTTCAGAGTCAATGTTGAGGATTGCCGGGACTACTCCCTCCGGACCGTATACCGTACCTCTGGTGGGTCTGTCCTGCCAGTGGGACATAACATACCCAGGGATGGTGATAGAGGAGACTGGGATTCAGGGTTAATTCTGTTAGTGTGACTCTGCCAGACAGCTCTCCCAACTTGGACACCAGTCCCCAGATGTTAGTGATGGGACTTTACAATGTCGACTGGCCTGGATTTGTCTGTGTTGTTTCCTGTTTCGATGCCTGGGATGAAGCCAGTGATGATTCAGTTGTATTCTATTCTTTCTTTCCAATGGTTTGATATCAATTCATTTTGAACTGCCCTCTGACCTCCTCGGCCAGCTTAACCAACCAGGTTACTGTGGGACTGGAGTCACATAGAGACCAGACTGGGTAAGGACAGCAGGTTTCCTTCCCTAAAGGGACATTCGTCAACCAGTTGGGGTTTTACAACAATCCAACAGCTTCAGGGTCACTTTTATTGCAACTAACTTTATATTTCCAGATTTTTATTTAATAAACTGAATTTAAATTCTGGAAGTGCCATGCTGGGATTTGAACTCTCATCCTCTGGATTGTTAGTCCAGGCCTCTGTATTACTCGTCTAGTAACATAACCACTGAACGACCGAACCAATACAGAGATTAAATACAGAATGTCTGAAACAGAAACCTCTCACCTGTTACAGAAAGATGGATGATATCAGCTTGCTCCCTTACAAAAGCTGCAGCTATTCTCTTGTAGATGTGACATATATACTGGTTCTGGTCTGTCTCCTTGAGGTCAGAGATCAGAACTGACCAGTTGCCTTGTCCCAGTTGATCTTTGAACAGGTTTGTTCTGTTTGTGAATCGTGGATCTTGTTCTGTCAAATCGTCGTTCCCAGCGATGAACTTGTGTAAAATTTCACTCTTGGCTGTATCCCAGAATGCCAGTAAATCTGAGACTGGGACATTCCCTTTGTAGGTACAGGGCAGCACAACCTGCTCCCCAAGGAACCCAGAAACTGGGACAGACGAGTCACCTGGAAAAGATTGAAAGTATTTATCCACAGATATAACCTCCCTGCTGGTACATTACATCCCAAGCTTCACATGGTTACACTGCGATGCTCGATTTACAAGAAACACTGATAAGTAAATCACTGCTTTCATTTCTGTGGGAAGGTTAAAGCTCAGGCATTAAGGACCTTCAAATAAACCCAGCTTGTGCTGGAGATTTGTAAGCACAGAGCAGCTGGACAGCACTTTGAATCACATGTTCTTCATTCGTACACATGCTGGGAGAACATATCAGGATATTGGTCACCTCCCCTTGGGAGAAAAATCACAGACTGGGGGTGCACAATGTGAGGTGGAACTCAGGAACAGAAAACTGACCCTGAAATGTAAGATTGGAATCCCCAGTCCAGATGACTCTCCTCCCCATGTTCTTGGACATTCCCAGTTCTATTTGATCCCAGGAATGTCGCAGACTCCTGATCCCAGTGCTGAGGACCCCATCCCAGTCGCACCGGATCCCAGTCACCCATCCCAGTGTCACCGAGTGTTGCTCAGTGACCAAATCCCATTGTTCACATCACAGGGGTTAATCTGAAGACATTAACTGCCTTCCTTTCAGCTCTCATGATCATTATTTTATGAATAAACTATAGTTTTGGAGAAAGAAATCTGAATGAACATTCCAAATCATTCCAAAATGTTCATTACGCAAAGAGCAATGAAATTCAAATTTGACGCAATGTTGCACTTGAGATACCTCAATCACACCGTGATACAACACTGTCACCCCCTCCAGTCCCTGCAAACCTCCCGATCTCTGTAACCTCCTCGAAACCCCTACAACCCTCCCAACTCTGTAACCTCCACCAGTCCCGACAACCCTCCCTATCTCTGTAACAAACTCTGACCCCTACAAACCTCCCAACTCTGTAACCTCCTCCAGTATCTACAACCCTCCCTATCTCTGTAACCACCTCCAACCCCTGAAACCCTCCCTATCTCTGTAACCGCCTCCAATCCCTACAACACTCCCTACCTCTGTAATCTCCTCCAGTCCATACAACCGTCCCTATCTCTGTAACCACCTCCAGTACCTACAACTCTCCCTATCTCTGTACCAACCTCCAACACCTACAACTCTCTCAAATCTGTAAACTCCTCCAGTCCCTACAACCCTACATTTCACTATAACAACCTCCGACCCCTACAACCCTCCCCATCTCTGTAAACTCCTCCAGAACCTACAACACTCCCTATTTCTATAACCTCCTCCAGTACCTACAACGCTACCTATCTGTGTAACCTCATCCAGCCCAAGCAACCCTCCCTATCTCTGGAACCTCCTCCAGCCCCAACAACCCTCCCTATCTCTGTAACCTCCTCCAGCCCCTACAACCCTCCCTATCTCGGTAACGTCCTCCATTCCATGCAAAACTCCATATCTCTGTAACAACCTCTGACCCCTACAAACCTCCCAACACTGTAACCACCTCCAGCCCCTGCAACCCTCCGTATCTCTATTGCTCCTCCAGCCCCTACAAACCTCCCTATCTCTGTAACCTCTGCTGCCCCTACAACCCTCCCTATCTCTGCAACCTCCTCCAGCCCGTACAACCCTCCATATCTCTGTAACCTGCTCCAGTCCCTATAAACCTCACTATCTCTGTAATCTCCTCCAGCCCCTAAAACACTCCCTATCTCTGTAACCTCCTCCAGCCCCTACAACCTTCCCTATCTCTGTAAACTCCTCCAGCCCCTAAAACCCTCCCTATCTCTGTAACCTCCTCCAGTCCCTACAACCCTCCCTATCGCTGTAACCTCCTCCAGGCCCTACAACCCACCCTATCTCTGTAACCTCGGCCGCCCCTACAGCCCTCCCTATCTCTGTAAACTCCTCCAGTCCCTACAGCCCTCACTATCTCTGCAACGTCCTCCAGCCCCTGCAACCCTCCCTATCTCTGTTGCTCCTCCAGCCCCTACATCCCTCCCTATCTCTGTAACCTCCTCCAGACCCAACAACCCTCCCTAACTCTGTAACATCTGCTGCCCCTACAACCCTCCCTATCTCTGTAACCTCCTCCAGCCTGTACAACCCTCCCTACCTCTGTAACCTCCGCCGCCCCTACAACCCTACCTATCTCTGTAAACTCCTCCAGTCCCTACAGCCCTCACTATCTATGTACACTCCTCCTTTCCCTACAACTTTCCCTATCTCTGTAACAACCTCCGACCCCAACGACCCAACCAACTCTGTAACCTCCTCCAGTCCCTACAACCCTCCCTTTCTCTGTAACAACCTCCGACAACGACAACCCTCCATATCTCTGTAACCACCTCCAGTCCCTACAAACATCCCTATCTCTGTAACCTCCTCCAGTCCCTACAAACCTCCCTATCTCCGTAACCTCCTCCAGTCCCTACATCCCTCCCTATCTCTGTAACATCCTCCAGCCCCTACAACCCTCCCTATCTCTGTGACCACCTCCAGTCCCTACAACCCTCCCTATTTCTGTAACCACCTCCAGCCCTTACAACCCTCCCTATCTCTGTAAAATCCTCCAGTCCCTACAACCCTCCCTATCTCTGTAACCACCTCCAGTACCTACAACCCTCCCTATCTCTGTAACCTCCGCCGCCCGTACAACACTCCCTATCTCTGTAACCTCCTCCAGTCCCTACATCCCTCCCTATCTCTGTAACCTCCTCCAGCCCGTACAACCCTCCCTATATCTGTAACCTCCTCCAGCCCCTACAACCCTCCCATCTCTGTAACCTCCGCCGCCCCTAATACCCTCCCTATCTCTGTAACCACCTCCAGTCCCAACAACCCTCCCTATCTCTGTAACCACGTCCAGCCCCAACAACCCTCCCTATCTCTGTAACCTCCTCCAGTCTGTACAACCTTCCCTATCTCTGTAACCTCCTCCAGTCCCTACAACCCTCCCAATCTCCGTAAATTCCGCCGCCCCTACAAACCTCCCTATCTCTGTAACCTCCTCCAGTCCGTACAACCTTCCTATCTCTGCAACCTCCTCCTGCCCCTACAACCCTCCCTATCTCTGTAACCTCCTCCAGCCGGTACAACCATCCCTATCTCTGTAACCTGCTCCAGTCCCTACAACCCTCACTATCTCTGTAACATCCTCCAGCCCCTACAACCCTCCCTATCTATGTAACCTCCTCCAGCCCCTACAACCCTCACTATCTCTGTAACCTCCGCCGCCCATACAACCCTACCTATCTCTGTAAACTCCTCCAGTCCCTACAGCCCTCACTATCTCTGTACCCTCCTCCAGTACCTACAACCTTCCCTATCACTGTAACCTACTCAAGTCCCTTCATCCCTCGCTATCTCTGTAACAACCTCCCACCCCTACAACCCACCCAACTCTCTAACCTCCTCCAACCCCTACAACCCTCCCTATGTCTGTAACCTCATCCATTCCCTGCAAACCTCCCTATCTTTGTAACCTCCTCCAGTCCCTACAACCCTCCCTATCTCTGTAAACTCCTCCATTCCCTACAACACTCCCTGTCTCTATATCAACCTCCAACCCCTACAAACCGCCCAACTCTGTAACCTCCTCCAGTCTCTACAACCCTCCCTCTCTCTGCAATCTCTCCAGCCACATCAACACTCCCTATCTCTGTTGCCTCCTCCAGCCCCTACAACACTCCCTATCTCTGTAACCAACTCCAGCCACTACAACCCTCCCTATCTCTGTAACCTCCTCCAGCACCTACAACCCTCCCTATTTCTGTAACCTCCTCCAGCCTCTACAACCCTCCCTATCTCTGTAACCTCCTCCAGCCCCTACAACCCTCCATATCTCTGTAACCTCCTCCAGTCTCTAAAACCCTCCCTATCTATGTAACCTTCCCCAGCCCATGCAACCCTCCCTATCTCTGTTGCTCCTCCAGCCCCTACATCCCTCCCTATCTCTGTAACCTCCTCCAGACCCAACAACCCTCCCTAACTCTGTAACATCTGCTGCCCCTACAACCCTCCCTATCTCTGTAACCTCCTCCAGCCTGTACAACCCTCCCTACCTCTGTAACCTCCGCCGCCCCTACAACCCTACCTATCTCTGTAAACTCCTCCAGTCCCTACAGCCCTCACTATCTATGTACACTCCTCCTTTCCCTACAACTTTCCCTATCTCTGTAACAACCTCCGACCCCAACGACCCAACCAACTCTGTAACCTCCTCCAGTCCCTACAACCCTCCCTTTCTCTGTAACAACCTCCGACAACGACAACCCTCCATATCTCTGTAACCACCTCCAGTCCCTACAAACATCCCTATCTCTGTAACCTCCTCCAGTCCCTACAAACCTCCCTATCTCTGTAACCTCCTCCAGTCCCTACATCCCTCCCTATCTCTGTAACATCCTCCAGCCCCTACAACCCTCCCTATCTCTGTGACCACCTCCAGTCCCTACAACCCTCCCTATTTCTGTAACCACCTCCAGCCCTTACAACCCTCCCTATCTCTGTAAAATCCTCCAGTCCCTACAACCCTCCCTATCTCTGTAACCACCTCCAGTACCTACAACCCTCCCTATCTCTGTAACCTCCGCCGCCCGTACAACACTCCCTATCTCTGTAACCTCCTCCAGTCCCTACATCCCTCCCTATCTCTGTAACCTCCTCCAGCCCGTACAACCCTCCCTATATCTGTAACCTCCTCCAGCCCCTACAACCCTCCCATCTCTGTAACCTCCGCCGCCCCTAATACCCTCCCTATCTCTGTAACCACCTCCAGTCCCAACAACCCTCCCTATCTCTGTAACCACGTCCAGCCCCAACAACCCTCCCTATCTCTGTAACCTCCTCCAGTCTGTACAACCTTCCCTATCTCTGTAACCTCCTCCAGTCCCTACAACCCTCCCAATCTCCGTAAATTCCGCCGCCCCTACAAACCTCCCTATCTCTGTAACCTCCTCCAGTCCGTACAACCTTCCTATCTCTGCAACCTCCTCCTGCCCCTACAACCCTCCCTATCTCTGTAACCTCCTCCAGCCGGTACAACCATCCCTATCTCTGTAAACTGCTCCAGTCCCTACAACCCTCACTATCTCTGTAACATCCTCCAGCCCCTACAACCCTCCCTATCTATGTAACCTCCTCCAGCCCCTACAACCCTCACTATCTCTGTAACCTCCGCCGCCCATACAACCCTACCTATCTCTGTAAACTCCTCCAGTCCCTACAGCCCTCACTATCTCTGTACCCTCCTCCAGTACCTACAACCTTCCCTATCACTGTAACCTACTCAAGTCCCTTCATCCCTCGCTATCTCTGTAACAACCTCCCACCCCTACAACCCACCCAACTCTCTAACCTCCTCCAACCCCTACAACCCTCCCTATGTCTGTAACCTCATCCATTCCCTGCAAACCTCCCTATCTTTGTAACCTCCTCCAGTCCCTACAACCCTCCCTATCTCTGTAAACTCCTCCATTCCCTACAACACTCCCTGTCTCTATATCAACCTCCAACCCCTACAAACCGCCCAACTCTGTAACCTCCTCCAGTCTCTACAACCCTCCCTCTCTCTGCAATCTCTCCAGCCACATCAACACTCCCTATCTCTGTTGCCTCCTCCAGCCCCTACAACACTCCCTATCTCTGTAACCAACTCCAGCCACTACAACCCTCCCTATCTCTGTAACCTCCTCCAGCACCTACAACCCTCCCTATTTCTGTAACCTCCTCCAGCCTCTACAACCCTCCCTATCTCTGTAACCTCCTCCAGCCCCTACAACCCTCCATATCTCTGTAACCTCCTCCAGTCTCTAAAACCCTCCCTATCTATGTAACCTTCCCAAGCCCATGCAACCCTGCCTATCTCTGTTGCCTCCTCCAGCCCCTACAACCCTCCCTATCTGTGTAACCAACTCCAGTCGCTACAATGCTCCCTATCTCTTTACCAACCTTCGACCCCTACAAACCTCCCAACCTTGTAAGCTCCTCCAGTCCGTACAACCCTCCCTATCTCTGTAACCTCCTCCAGCCCCTACAACCCTTCCTATCTCTGTTGCCTCCTCCAATCCCTACAACCCTCCCTATCTCTGTAACATCCTCCACCCGCTACAACCCTCCCTTTCTCTGTAACCTCCTCCAGCCTCTACAACCCTCCCTATCTCTGTAACCTCCTCCACCCCTACAACACTCCCTATCTCTGTAAACTTCTCCAGCCACTAAAACCCTCCCTATCTCTGTAAACTCCGCCATCCCTACAACCCTCCCTATCCCCGTAACCTCCTCAAGCCCCTACAACCCTCCCTATCTCTGTAACCTCCTCCACCCCTACAACACTCCCTATCTCTGTAACCTCCTCCAGCCCCTACAACCCTCCCTATCTCTGTAACCTCCTCCAGCCCCCAGAACACTCCCTATCTCTGTAACCTCCTCCAGCCCCTACAACTCTTCCTATCTCTGTTGCCTCCTCCAATCTCTACAACCCTCCCTATCTCTGTAACATCCTCCACCCCCTACAACCCTCCCTTTCTCTGTAACCTCCTCCAGCCTCTACAACCCTCCCTATCTCTGTAACCTCCTCCAGCCCCTACAACCCTTCCTATCTCTGTAACCTCCTCCAGTCCCTACAACCCTCTCTATCTCTGTAACATCCTCCAGCCCCTACAACCCTCCCTTTCTCTGTAACCTCCTCCAGCCCCTACAACCCTCCCTATCTCTGTAAACTCCGCCACCCCTGCAACCCTCCCTATCTCTGTAACCTCCTCCAGTCCCTACAACCCTCCCTATCTCTGTAACCTCCTCCAGCCCCTACAACCCTCCCTATCTCTGTAACCTCCTCCAGCCCCCAGAACACTCCCTATCTCTGTAACCTCCTCCAGCCCCTACAACACTCCGAGATCTCTGCGCTTCTCCAATTCCGGCCTCTTGACCATCCCCGATTCCCATCGTGCCACCATTGACGACCGTGCCTTCAGCTGCCTGGGGCCCTGAGCTCTGGAATTCTCTCCCTAAACCTCTGCGCCCCTTTCTCTCTTTCTCTCATCTTTTATGAAAATGTATGTCTTTGACTCTTGATGCTCAGTCCTAATATCTCCTTTTGCAGCTCGATGTCAAAATCTGTCTCATTTAGGCTCCTGTGAAACGCTTTGTGGATGTTTTACTATGTTAGAAATGCTATACAAATGCAGTCATTGTTTCTTAATATAACTGGACTCTGATTGTAACAGATTCTGGCTAAATATTCATTCATCTGGGACTGTGAACCATGTCTGGAAACCAATTCTTTAACCAACTGTTAGAATTCTCTCGGGTCGAATATTTAATCATATCTCAATGTGATTACCAGAGTTTGAATTTTGCCAACATCAGTTATTGGCCAGAACAATGGGAGGAGAAACTGACAGAAGGTTTTTTTCCCTCCTTCCCCCGCCCTCCACCCCCACCAAGTGCCAGTCTGCAATTTGTTCCCATGTTTTGCTTTCAGAGAGGCACTGACCCCTTGTTCTGCTATTAACACCTACTGATGTCTGACCTTCATGCCATTATTAACACCTGCTTTCGTCTTTAACACAATCATTAGCACTCCATTTGTCTTGTGTCCAACACATCTTTGTCAAATCTCACCTGATCTCTCACCTATCTCTGTCCTTCTATTTTGATCCACCCAGCCCCCACTCTCTGAAACAGTATTAAAAAAACCCAACACATTTCTAAAACAAAAACAGAAATACCTGGAATAACTTTCTCCAGGTATTCCTGTATTTGTTTTGGATTTCCAGCATCCACAGTTCTTTCCTTTGACCATCACATTTCTACATCTCTTCAGCTCTGGACAAGAGCCACACGGACTTAAAATGTTAACTCTGTCTTTTCTCTGCGCAGGGCACTGACAAACCTCCTGAGTTTTTCTAGCACGTTCTGTTTCTGCCAGGAGACACGTTGGATGTGCCCCCAAATCTGCTGCGAATACTGGGGGTTGGCCAGAATATCGGGAGCGCCCCCCACCGCCCAGTAACATTTAATGATTTGAGGTTGTCTCGGTCGGTCTGTTCCCTTTCTAGTGTTCACTTCTTAAACAGTTAAATCCTCAAGACAGCGGTGATGTCAACTCTGGAGGGTGGATGAGAAGCAACTCAGTTCAACGTACATCCTGGGTACCGTGTAAAAGAACTCACACGGAAAAGGTAGACAATATACCCTTAAGCTCAGAAGTCACAGGACAGTCGGGAGTCCAACATCGACAGACACCTTGTCGGATCAGCTCCAGCCTACAATAAGCCAGGCTGTCTGAATCGATAACTGTAATCGTCACTATACGATTGATGCCTGAGTAATAACCTTGCATTTGGACTATACACTCGAGCCTGAATCACGGGGAGTTATTTAACTGCGTGCGCAGGTATCCCCCAACACCTTCAGAGTGCAAATAAGACCACACAGTGGGAGTTGCCCCCGCAGGTTAGCAAGGCAAGGCAAAAATCAAACCAAAAACTAGGGATTATTTCTGGAGGGATAGAATTGAAAAGTAGGGAAGTGACATTAAGCCTGCATCAAAACTTGGTTGGACAGCACTGAGATTACCGCGAGCAGTTCTGGTCACCATATTACAGAAAGGACATCGAGATACTGGAGAGGGAAGATTTACAATGATGATCCCAGAAATGTGAGGGTAAACTCACATGAGTTTATATGAGGACAGGATGGACGGGCTGGGTCTTTGTTCTCTAGAAAAGAGAAGGCTGAGGGGGTTGACCTCATCGAGGTATTTAAAATTCAGAAAGGTTTGGATGGAGTGGATACAGAGGGAGTGTTTCCTCTGGTGGGAGGGGAGACCAGAACTAGGGTTCATCCATATAAGATCGTCACTAATAAATCCAATGGGGAATTCCGGAGAAACGCCTTTACCCAGAGAGTGGGGGGGAATGTGGAACTCGCTCCCTCAGGGAGTGGTGGAAGTGAATAGTGTCGATGTGTTTAAGGGGGAAGCTGGATAAACACATGAGGGAGAAAGGAATAGAAGGATATGGTGATGGGGTGAGATGGGGTGAGATGGGAGGAGGCTCGTGTGGAGCAGAAACACCAGCACGGATCAGATGGGCTGAATGGCCTGTTTCTGTGCCGCATATATGAAATCCTGTGTCATCAAATCCTGTCTATGTCACTGTACAAAGTGCCTTCTCTTATCCAGGAGTAACGGAGCTAGTTTTAATTCTGTTCCCCTTGGGATCAAACACCAGGTTTTCCAGAAAATGAAACCAGTGACCAGGCTGACATCAATAAATTCCTTTAAATGTACAATACAGGCTCTGTCCATGGTGTCAAGATAAGGCAATGGCAGAGAGTGTGGGGGTGAGGTGGAATTGAAGAGAGAGGGAGCCTCCTCACTAACACTGTGCCTTTGTGTAAGATACCCTTGGTTGTGTACACATGCACATGTAGGATTAAGATTGACCTAAACTCATGGTAAACAAAGGACTTGCATTTCTCTAGCGCCTTTCCCCAACCTCAGAACATCCCGAAGCATTTCACAGCCAATGAAGGATTTCTTTTGCAGTGAGCTCACTGTTATAAGAAACACAGAAGCACACAGCAAGATCCCACACACAGCAATGTGATTATGGCCCCAGACCATCTGCTTTTTTACTGATGTTGTTGGAGGGGTAACGGAGCTAGTTTTAAATCTGTTTGCCTTGGGATCAAACCCCAGGTTTTCCAGAAAATGAAACAGGTTATCTCTATAACCTCCTCCAGTCCCAACAACCGTCCCTATCTCTATAACCTCCTCCAGTCCCTACAAGCCTCCCTATCTCTGTACCAACCTCCGACCCCTACAACTCACCCAACTCTGTAACCTCCTCCAGTCCCTACAACCCTCCCTATCACTATAACAACCTCCGAACCCTACAACCCTCCCCATCACTGTAAACTCCTCCAGACCCTACAACACTCGCTATCTCTGTAACCTCCTCAAGCCCCTAGAACCCTCCCTATTTCTGCAACCTCCTCCAGTAACTACAACGCTACCTATCTCTGCAAACTCATCCAGCCCAAGCAACCCTCACTATCTCTGTAACCTCCTCCAGCACCTACAACCATCCCTATCTTTGTAACCTCCTCCAGTCCCTACAACCCTCCATATCTCTGTAACAACCTCCGACCCCTACAACCCTCCCAACTCTGTAACCTCCTCCAGTCTCTACAACACTCCCTATCTCTGTAGCCTCCTCCAGCCCCTACAACCCTCCCCATCTCTGTAAACTCCTCCGGACCCTACAACACTCCCTATCTCTGTAACCTCCTCAAGCCCCTAGAACCCTCCCTATTTCTGTGACCTCCTTCAGTAACTACAACGCTACCTATCTCTTTAACCTCATCCAGCCCAAGCAACCCTCCCTATCTCTGTAACCTCCTCCAGCACCTACAACCATCCCTATCTCTGTAAGCTCCTCCAGTCCCTACAACCCTCCATATCTCTGTAACAACCTCCGACCTCTACAACCCTCCCAACTCTGTAACCTCCTCCAGTCTCTACAACACTCCCTATCTCTGTAACCTCCTCCAGCCCCTGCAACCCTCCCAATTTCTGTTGCCTCCTCCAGCACCTACAACCCTCCCAATCTCTGTAACCTCCTCCAGTCCCTACAACCCTCCCTATCTCTGTAAACTCCGCCTCCCCTACAACTCTCCCTATCTCTGTAACCTCCTCCAGCCCGTATAAACCTCCCTATCTCTGTAAACTCCGCCGCCCCTACAACCCTCCCTATCTCTGTAACCTCCTCCAGCCCGTATAAAGCTCCCTATCTCTGTAAACTCCTCCAGTCCCTACATCCCTCCCTATCTCCGTAAACTCCGCCACCCCTACAACCCTCCCTATCTCTGTAACCTCCTCCAACCCCTACAACCCTCCATATCTCCGTAACCTCCTCCACCCCTACAACACTCCCTATCTCTGTAAACTCCTCCAGTCCCTACAACCCTCCCTATCTCCGTAAACTACGCCACCCCTACAACCCTCCCTATCTCTGTAACATTCTCCAGCCCCTTCAACCCTCCCTATCTCTGTAACCTCCGCCGCCCCTACAACCCTCCATATCTTTGTAAACTGCTCCAGTCGCTACAACACTCCCTATCTCTGTAACCTCCACCAGCCCCTACAAACCTGCCTATCTCTGTAACCTCCTCCACCCCTACGACCCACCCTATCTCAGTAATGTCCGCCGCACCTACAACCCTCCCTATCCCTGTAACCTTCTCCAGCGTCTACAACACTCCCTATCTCTGTAACCTCCTCCAGTCCATACAACTCCCCCTATCTCTGTAACAACCTCCGACCCCTACAACCCTCCCAACTCTGTAACCTCCTCCAGCCCCTGCAACCCTCGCTATCTCTATAATCTCCTTCATTCACGACAACCCTCCCTATCTCTGTAACATCCTCCATCCCCTACAACACTACCTAACTCTGTAACCTCCTCCAGTCCCTACAACTCTCCCTATCTCAGTAAACTCCTCCAGTCCCTACAACCCTCACTATCTCTGTAACCTCCACCAGTCCCTACAATCCTCCCTATCTCTGTAACAACCTCCGAACCCTACGACCATCCCAACTCTGTAACCTCCTCCAGTCCTTACAACCCTCCCTATATCTGTAACAATCTCCGACTCCTACAGCCCTCCCTATCTCTGTAAACACCTCCAGACCCTACAACTCTCCCTATCTCTGTAACCTCCTCCATCCCCTACAACCCACCCTATCTCTGTAACCTCCTCCAGTCCCTACAACCCTCCCTATCTCTGTAACAACTACCGACCATTACATCCCTCCCAACTCTGTAACATCCTCCAGGCCCTACAACCCTCTCTATCTCTAACAACCTCCGACCCCTACAACCCTCCCTATTTCTGTAACCTCCTCCAGACCCTACAACCATCCCTATCTCTGTAAACACCTCCAGCCCCTACAACCCTCCCTATCTCTGTAACCTCCTCCAACCCCTACAACCCTCCCTATCTCTGTAAACTCCTCCACCCCTACAACACTCCCTATCTCTGTAACCTTCTCAAGCCCCTAAAACCCTCCCTATCTCTGTAACCTCCGCCACCCCTACAACCCTCCCTATCTCTGTAACCTCCTCCAGCACCTACAACCCTCACTATCTCTGTAACCTCCTCCAGACCCTACAATCCTCCCTATCTCTGTAACCTCCTCCGCCCCTACAACACTCCCTATATCTGTAACCTCCTCCAGCCCCTACAACACTCCGTATCTCTGTAACCTCCTCCAGCCCCAACAACCCTCCCTATCTCTGTAACCTTCACCAGTCCCTACAACCCTCCCTATCTCTGTAACCTCCTCCAGCCCCTACAACCCTCCCTATCTCTGTTACCTCCTCCAACCACTACAACCGTCCCTATCTCTGTAACCTCCTCCACCCCTACAACACTCCCTATCTCTGTAAACTTCTCCAGCCACTAAAACCCTCCCTATCTCTGTAAACTCCGCCATCCCTACAACCCTCCCTATCCCCGTAACCTCCTCAAGCCCCTACAACCCTACCTATCTCTGTAACCTCCTCCAGCCCCTATAACCCTCCCTATCTCTGTAACCTCCTCCGCCCCTACAACACTCCCTATATCTGTAACCTCCTCCAGCCCCTACAACACTCCGTATCTCTGTAACCTCCTCCAGCCCCTACAACCCTACCTATCTCTGTAACCTCCTCCAGCACCTACAACCCTACCTATCTCTGTAACCTCCTCCAGCCCCTATAACCCTCCCTATCTCTGTAACCTCCTCCGCCCCAACAACCCTCCCTATCTCTGTAACCTACTCCAGCCCCTACAACCCTCCCTATTTCTGTAACCACCGCCGCCCCTACAACCCTCCCTATTTCTGTAACCTCCTCCAGCCCCTAAAACACTCCGAGATCTCTGCGCTTCTCCAATTCCGGCCTCTTGACGATCCCCCGATTCCCATCGCTCCACCATTGGCGGCCATGCCTTCAGCTGCCTGGGGCCCTGAGCTCTGGAATTCTCTCCCTAAACCTCTCCGCCCCTTTCTCTCTTCCTCTCATCTTTTATGAAAATGTATGTCTTTGACTGGTGATGCTCAGTCCTAATATCTCCTTTTGCAGCTCGATGTCAAAATCTGTCTCTTTTAGGCTCCTGTGAAACGCTTTGTGGTTGTTTTACTATGTTAGAAATGCTATACAAATGCAGTCATTGTTTCTTAATATAACTGGACTCTGATTGTAACAGATTCTGGCTAAATATTCATTCACCTGGGACTGTCAACCATGTATGGAAACCAATTCTTTAAACAACTGTTAGAATTCTCTCGGGTCGAATATTTAATCACATCTCAATGTGACCGGAGTTTGAATTTTGCCAACATCAGTTATTGGCCAGAACAATGGGAGGAGAAACTGTCAGGAGGTTTCCCCCCCCCTTCCCCCGCCCTCTAACCCCACCAAGTGCCAGTCTGCAATTTGTTCCCATGTTTTGCTTTCAGAGAGGCAATGACCCATTGTTCTGCTATTAACACCTACTGATGTCTGACCTTCATGCCATTATTAACACCTGCTTTCGTCTTTAACACAATCATTAGCACTCCATTTGTCTTGTGTCCAACACATCTTTGTCAAATCTCACCTGATCTCTCACCTATCTCTGTCCTTCTATTTTGTTCCACCCAGCCCCCACTCTCTTAAACAGTATTAACAAAAACCAAAACAAAAACAGAATTACCTGGAAAAACTTTCTCCAGGTATTCCTGTTTTTGTTTTGGATTTCCAGCATCCACAGTTCTTTCCTTTGACCATCACATTTCTACATCTCTTCAGCTCTGGACAAGAGCCATACGGACTTAAAATGTTAACTCTGTTTTTTCTCTGCGCAGCGCACTGCCAAACCTGCTGAGTTTTTCTAGCACGTTCTGTTTCTGCCAGGAGACACGTTGGATGTGCCCCCAAATCTGGTGCGAATACTGGGGGTTGGCCAGAATATCGGGAGCGCCCCCCACCGCCCAGTAACATTTAATGATTTGAGGTTGTCTCGGTCGGTCTGTTCCCTTTCTAGTGTTCACTTCTTAAACAGTTAAATCCTCAAGACAGCGGTGATGTCAACTCTGGAGGGTGGATGAGAAGCAACTCAGTTCAACGTACATCCTGGGTACCGTGTAAAAGAACTCACACGGAAAAGGTAGACAATATACCAGGGAACAGCTCCCTTAAGCTCAGAAGTCACAGGACAGTCGGGAGTCCAACATCGACAGAAACCTTGTCGGATCAGCTCCAGCCTACAATAAACCAGGCTGTCTGAATCGATAACTGTAATCGTCACTATACGATTGATGCCTGAGTAATAACCTTGCATTTGGACTATACACTCGAGCCTGAATCACGGGGAGTTATTTAACTGCGTGCGCAGGTTTCCCCCAACACCTTCAGAGTGCAAATAAGACCACACAGTGGGAGTTGCCCCCGCAGGTTAGCAAGGCAAGGCAAAAATCAAACCAAAAACTAGGGATTATTTCTGGAGGGATAGAATTGAAAAGTAGGGAAGTGATGTTAAGCCTGCATCAAAACTTGGTTGGACAGCACTGAGATTACCGCGAGCAGTTCTGGTCACCATATTACAGAAAGGACATCGAGATACTGGAGAGGGAAGATTTACAACGGTGATCCCAGAAATGTGAGGGTAAACTCACATGAGTTTATATGAGGACAGGATGGACGGGCTGGGTCTTTGTTCTCTAGAAAAGAGAAGGCTGAGGGGGGTGACCTCATCGAGGTATTTAAAATTCAGAAAGGATTTGATGGAGTGGATACAGAGGGAGTGTTTCCTCTGGTGGGACGGGAGACCAGAACTAGGGGTCATCCATATAAGATCGTCACTAATAAATCCAATGGGGAATTCCGGAGAAACGTCTTTACCCAGAGAGTGGGGGGAATGTGGAACTCGCTCCCACAGGGAGTGGTGGAAGTGAATAGTGTGGATGTAGTTAAGGGGGAAGCTGGATAAACACATGAGGGAGAAAGGAATAGAAGGATATGGTGATGGGGTGAGATGGGGTGAGATGGGATGAGGCTCGTGTGGAGCAGAAACACCAGCACGGATCAGATGGGCTGAATGGCCTGTTTCTGTGCCGCATATATGAAATCCTGTGTCATCAAATCCTGTCTATGTCACTGTACAAAGTGCCTTCTCTTATCCAGGAGTAACGGAGCTAGTTTTAATTCTGTTCCCCTTGGGATCATACACCAGGTTTTCCAGAAAATGAAACCAGTGACCAGGCTGACATCAATAAATTCCTTTAAATGTACAATACAGGCTCTGTCCATGGTGTCAAGATAAGGCAATGGCAGAGAGTGTGGGGGTGAGGTGGAATTGAAGAGAGAGGGAGCCTCCTCACTAACACTGTGCCTTTGTGTAAGATACCCTTGGTTGTGTACACATGCACATGTAGGATTAAGATTGACCTAAACTCATGGTAAACAAAGGACTTGCATTTCTCTAGCGCCTTTCCCCAACCTCAGAACATCCCGAAGCATTTCACAGCCAATGAAGGATTTCTTTTGCAGTGAGCTCACTGTTATAAGAAACACAGAAGCACACAGCAAGATCCCACACACAGCAATGTGATTATGGCCCCAGACCATCTGCTTTTTTACTGATGTTGTTGGAGGGGTAACAGAGCTAGTTTTAAATCTGTTTGCCTTGGGATCAAACCCCAGGTTTTCCAGAAAATGAAACAGGTTATCTCTATAACCTCCTCCAGTCCCAACAACCGTCCCTATCTCTATAACCTCCTCCAGTCCCTACAAGCCTCCCTATCTCTGTACCAACCTCCGACCCCTACAACTCACCCAACTCTGTAACCTCCTCCAGTCCCTACAACCCTCCCTATCACTATAACAACCTCCGAACCCTACAACCCTCCCCATCACTGTAAACTCCTCCAGACCCTACAACACTCGCTATCTCTGTAACCTCCTCAAGCCCCTAGAACCCTCCCTATTTCTGCAACCTCCTCCAGTAACTACAACGCTACCTATCTCTGCAACCTCATCCAGCCCAAGCAACCCTCCCTATCTCTGTAACCTCCTCCAGCACCTACAACCATCCCTATCTTTGTAACCTCCTCCAGTCCCTACAACCCTCCATATCTCTGTAACAACCTCCGACCCCTACAACCCTCCCAACTCTGTAACCTCCTCCAGTCTCTACAACACTCCCTATCTCTGTAACCTCCTCCAGCCCCTGCAACCCTCCCTATTTCTGTTGCCTCCTCCAGCACCTACAACCCTCCCAATCTCTGTAACCTCCTCCAGTCCCTACAACCCTCCCTATCTCTGTAAACTCCGCCTCCCCTACAACCCTCCCTATCTCTGTAACCTCCTCCAGCCCGTATAAACCTCCCTATCTCTGTAAACTCCGCCGCCCCTACAACCCTCCCTATCTCTGTAACCTCCTCCAGCCCGTATAAAGCTCCCTATCTCTGTAAACTCCTCCAGTCCCTACAACCCTCCCTATCTCCGTAAACTCCGCCACCCCTACAACCCTCCCTATCTCTGTAACCTCCTCCAACCCCTACAACCCTCCATATCTCCGTAACCTCCTCCACCCCTACAACACTCCCTATCTCTGTAAACTCCTCCAGTCCCTACAACCCTCCCTATCTCCGTAAACTACGCCACCCCTACAACCCTCCCTATCTCTGTAACATTCTCCAGCCCCTTCAACCCTCCCTATCTCTGTAACCTCCGCCGCCCCTACAACCCTCCATATCTTTGTAAACTGCTCCAGTCGCTACAACACTCCCTATCTCTGTAACCTCCACCAGCCCCTACAAACCTGCCTATCTCTGTAACCTCCTCCACCCCTACGACCCACCCTATCTCAGTAATGTCCGCCGCACCTACAACCCTCCCTATCCCTGTAACCTTCTCCAGCGTCTACAACACTCCCTATCTCTGTAACCTCCTCCAGTCCATACAACTCCCCCTATCTCTGTAACAACCTCCGACCCCTACAACCCTCCCAACTCTGTAACCTCCTCCAGCCCCTGCAACCCTCGCTATCTCTATAATCTCCTTCATTCACGACAACCCTCCCTATCTCTGTAACATCCTCCATCCCCTACATCACTACCTATCTCTGTAACCTCCTCCAGTCCCTACAACTCTCCCTATCTCAGTAAACTCCTCCAGTCCCTACAACTCTCACTATCTCTGTAACCTCCACCAGTCCCTACAATCCTCCCTATCTCTGTAACAACCTCCGAACCCTACGACCATCCCAACTCTGTAACCTCCTCCAGTCCTTACAACCCTCCCTATATCTGTAACAATCTCCGACTCCTACAGCCCTCCCTATCTCTGTAAACACCTCCAGACCCTACAACTCTCCCTATCTCTGTAACCTCCTCCATCCCCTACAACCCACCCTATCTCTGTAACCTCCTCCAGTCCCTACAACCCTCCCTATCTCTGTAACAACTACCGACCATTACATCCCTCCCAACTCTGTAACATCCTCCAGGCCCTACAACCCTCTCTATCTCTAACAACCTCCGACCCCTACAACCCTCCCTATCTCTGTAACCTCCTCCAGACCCTACAACCATCCCTATCTCTGTAAACACCTCCAGCCCCTACAACCCTCCCTATCTCTGTAACCTCCTCCAACCCCTACAACCCTCCCTATCTCTGTAACCTCCTCCACCCCTACAACACTCCCTATCTCTGTAACCTTCTCAAGCCCCTAAAACCCTCCCTATCTCTGTAACCTCCGCCACCCCTACAACCCTCCCTATCTCTGTAACCTCCTCCAGCACCTACAACCCTCACTATCTCTGTAACCTCCTCCAGACCCTACAATCCTCCCTATCTCTGTAACCTCCTCCGCCCCTACAACCCTCCCTATCTCTGTTACCTCCTCCAACCCCTACAACACTCCCTATCTCTGTAACCTCCTCCACCCCTACAACACTCCCTATCTCTGTAACCTTCTCAAGCCCCTAAAACCCTCCCAATCTCTGTAACCTCCGCCACCCCTACAACCCTCCCTATCTCTGTAACCTCCTCCAGCACCTACAACCCTCACTATCTCTGTAACCTCCTCCAGACCCTACAATCCTCCCTATCTCTGTAACCTCCTCCGCCCCTACAACACTCCCTATATCTGTAACCTCCTCCAGCCCCTACAACACTCCGTATCTCTGTAACCTCCTCCAGCCCCAACAACCCTCCCTATCTCTGTAACCTTCACCAGTCCCTACAACCCTCCCTATCTCTGTAACCTCCTCCAGCCCCTACAACCCTCCCTATCTCTGTTACCTCCTCCAACCCCTACAACCGTCCCTATCTCTGTAAACTCCTCCAGCCCCTACAACCCTCCCTATCTCTGTTACCTCCTCCAACCCCTACAACCCTCCCTATCTCTGTATCCTCCTCCACCCCTACAACACTCCCTATCTCTGTAACCTTCTCAAGCCCCTAAAACCCTCCCTATCTCTGTAACCTCCGCCACCCCTACAACCCTCCCTATCTCTGTAACCTCCTCCAGCACCTACAACCCTCACTATCTCTGTAACCTCCTCCAGACCCTACAATCCTCCCTATCTCTGTAACCTCCTCCGCCCCTACAACACTCCCTATATCTGTAACCTCCTCCAGCCCCTACAACACTCCGTATCTCTGTTATCTCCTCCAGCCCCAACAACCCTCCCTATCTCTGTAACCTTCACCAGTCCCTACAACCCTCCCTATCTCTGTAACCTCCTCCAGCCCCTACAACCCTCCCTATCTCTGTTACCTCCTCCAACCACTACAACCGTCCCTATCTCTGTAACCTCCTCCACCCCTACAACACTCCCTATCTCTGTAAACTTCTCCAGCCACTAAAACCCTCCCTATCTCTGTAAACTCCGCCATCCCTACAACCCTCCCTATCCCCGTAACCTCCTCAAGCCCCTACAACCCTACCTATCTCTGTAACCTCCTCCAGCCCCTATAACCCTCCCTATCTCTGTAACCTCCTCCGCCCCTACAACACTCCCTATATCTGTAACCTCCTCCAGCCCCTACAACACTCCGTATCTCTGTAACCTCCTCCAGCCCCTACAACCCTACCTATCTCTGTAACCTCCTCCAGCACCTACAACCCTACCTATCTCTGTAACCTCCTCCAGCCCCTATAACCCTCCCTATCTCTGTAACCTCCTCCGTCCCAACAACCCTCCCTATCTCTGTAACCTACTCCAGCCCCTACAACCCTCCCTATTTCTGTAACCACCGCCGCCCCTACAACCCTCCCTATTTCTGTAACCTCCTCCAGCCCCTAAAACACTCCGAGATCTCTGCCCTTCTCCAATTCCGGCCTCTTGACGATCCCCCGATTCCCATCGCTCCACCATTGGCGGCCATGCCTTCAGCTGCCTGGGGCCCTGAGCTCTGGAATTCTCTCCCTAAACCTCTCCGCCCCTTTCTCTCTTTCTCTCATCTTTTATGAAAATGTATGTCTTTGACTGGTGATGCTCAGTCCTAATATCTCCTTTTGCAGCTCGATGTCAAAATCTGTCTCTTTTAGGCTCCTGTGAAACGCTTTGTGGTTGTTTTACTATGTTAGAAATGCTATACAAATGCAGTCATTGTTTCTTAATATAACTGGACTCTGATTGTAACAGATTCTGGCTAAATATTCATTCACCTGGGACTGTCAACCATGTTTGGAAACCAATTCTTTAAACAACTGTTAGAATTCTCTCGGGTCGAATATTTAATCACATCTCAATGTGACCGGAGTTTGAATTTTGCCAACATCAGTTATTGGCCAGAACAATGGGAGGAGAAACTGTCAGGAGGTTTCCCCCCCCCCTTCCCCCGCCCTCTAACCCCACCAAGTGCCAGTCTGCAATTTGTTCCCATGTTTTGCTTTCAGAGAGGCACTGACCCATTGTTCTGCTATTAACACCTACTGATGTCTGACCTTCATGCCATTATTAACACCTGCTTTCGTCTTTAACACAATCATTAGCACTCCATTTGTCTTGTGTCCAACACATCTTTGTCAAATCTCACCTGATCTCTCACCTATCTCTGTCCTTCTATTTTGTTCCACCCAGCCCCCACTCTCTTAAACAGTATTAACAAAACCCAAAACAAAAACAGAATTACCTGGAAAAACTTTCTCCAGGTATTCCTGTTTTTGTTTTGGATTTCCAGCATCCACAGTTCTTTCCTTTGACCATCACATTTCTACATCTCTTCAGCTCTGGACAAGAGCCATACGGACTTAAAATGTTAACTCTGTCTTTTCTCTGCGCAGCGCACTGCCAAACCTGCTGAGTTATTCTAGCACGTTCTGTTTCTGCCAGGAGACACGTTGGATGTGCCCCCATATCTGGTGCGAATACTGGGGGTTGGCCAGAATATCGGGAGCGCCCCCCCACCAGTAACATTTAATGATTTGAGGTTGTCTCGGTCGGTCTGTTCCCTTTCTAGTGTTCACTTCTTAAACAGTTAAATCCTCAAGACAGCGGTGATGTCAACTCTGGAGGGTGGATGAGAAGCAACTCAGTTCAACGTACATCCTGGGTACCGTGTAAAAGAACTCACACGGAAAAGGTAGACAATATACCAGGGAACAGCTCCCTTAAGCTCAGAAGTCACAGGTCAGTCGGGAGTCCAACATCTACAGACACCTTGTCGGATCAGCTCCAGCCTACAATAAGTCAGGCTGTTTGGAATCGATAACTGTAATCGTCACTATACGATTGATGCCTGAGTAATAACCTTGCATTTGGACTATACACTCGAGCCTGAATCACGGGGAGTTATTTAACTGCGTGCGCAGGTTTCCCCCAACACCTTCAGAGTGCAAATAAGACCACACAGAGGGAGTTGCCCCTGCAGGTTAGCAAGGCAAGGCAAAAATCAAACCAAAAACTAGGGATTATAGTCAGGAGGGATAGAATTGAAAAGTAGGGAAGTAACATTAAGCCTGCATCAAAACTTGGTTGCACAGCACTGAGATTACCACGAGCAGTTCTGGTCACCATATTACAGAAAGGACATCGAGATACTGGAGAGGGAAGATTTACAATGATGATCCCAGAAATGTGAGGGTAAACTCACATGAGTTTATATGAGGACAGGATGGACGGGCTGGGTCTTTGTTCTCTAGAAAAGAGAAGGCTGAGGGGGGTGACCTCATCGAGGTATTTAAAATTCAGAAAGGTTTCGATGGAGTGGATACAGAGGGAGTGTTTCCTCTGGTGGGAGGGGAGACCAGAACTAGGGGTCATCCATATAAGATCGTCACTAATAAATCCAATGGGGAATTCCGGAGAAACGTCTTTACCCAGAGAGTGGGGGGAATGTGGAACTCGCTCCCTCAGGGAGTGGTCGAAGTGAATAGTGTCGATGTGTTTAAGGGGGAAGATGGATAAACACATGAGGGAGAAAGGAATAGAAGGATATGGCGATGGGGTGAGATGGAGTGGGGGGGCGGGATGAGGCTTGTGTGGAGCAGAAACACCAGCACGGAGCAGATGGGCTGAATGGCCTGTTTCTGTGCCGCATATATGAAATCCTGTGTCATCAAATCCTGTCTATGTCACCGTACAAAGTGCCTTCTCTTATCCAGGAGTAACAGAGCTAGTTTTAATTCTGTTCCCCTTGGGATCAAACCCCAGGTTTTCCACAAAATGAAACCAGTGACCAGGCTGACATCAATAAATTCCTTTAAATGTACAATACAGGCTCTGTCCATGGTGTCAAGATAAGGCAATGGCAGAGAGTGTGGGGATGAGGTGGAATTGAAGAGAGAGGGAGCATCCTCACTAACACTGTGCCTTTGTGTAAGATACCCTTGGTTGTGTATACATGCACATGTAGGATTAAGATTGACCTAAACTCATGGTAAACAAAAGACTTGCATTTCTCTAGCGCCTTTCCCCAACCTCAGGACATCCCGAAGCTTTTCACAGCCAATGAAGGATTTCTTTTGCAGTGAGCTCACTGTTATAAGAAACACAGAAGCACACAGCAAGATCCCACAAAAAGTAACGTGATTATGGCCCCAGACCATCTGCTTTTTTACTGATGTCGTTGGACGGGTAACGGAGCTAGTTTTAATTCTGTTCCCCTTGGGATCAAACCCCAGGTTTTCCAGAAAATGAAACAGGTTATCTCTATAACCTCCTCCAGTCCCAACAACCGTCCCTATCTCTGTAACCTCCTCCAGTCCCTACAAGCCTTCCTATCTCTGTCCCAACCTTCGACCCCTACAACTCTCCCAACTCTGTAACCTCCTCCAGTCCCTACAACACTCCCTATCACTATAACAACCTCCGAACCCTACAATCCTCCCCATCTCTGTAAACTCCTCCAGACCCTACAACACTCCGAAACTCTGTAACCACCTTAAGCCCCTAGAACCCTCCCTATTTCTGTAACCTCCTCCAGTAACTACAACGCTACCTATCTCTGTAACCTCATCCAGCCCAAGCAACCCTCCCTATCTCTGTAACCTCCTCCAGCCCGTATAATCCTCCCTATCTCTGTAAACTCCTCCAGTCCCTACTACCCTCCCTATCTCCGTAAACACCGCCACCCCTACAACCCTCCCTATCTCTGTTACCTCCTCCAGCCCCTACAACACTCCCGATTTCGGTAACATCCTCCAGTCCCTACAAACTTCCCTATCTCTGTAACCTCCTCCAGTCCCTACAACCCTCCCTATCTATTTAACATCCTCCAGCCGCTACAAACCTCCCTATCTATGTAACATCCTCCAGCCCCTACAACCCTCCCTATCTGTGTAACCTCCGCCACCCCTACAACCCTACCTATCTCTGTAAACTCCTCCAGTCCCTACAGCCATCACTATCTCTGTACCCTCCTCCAATCCCTACAACCTTCTCTATCTCTGTAACCTCCTCCAGTCCCTTCATCCCTCGCTATATCTGTAACAACCTCCGACCCCTACGACCCAACCAACTCTGTAACCTCCTCCAGTCCCTACAACCCTCCCTACCTCTGTAACAACCTCCGACCCCTACAACCATTATATCTCTGTAAACACCTCCAGTCCCTACAACCCTCCCTATCTCTGTAACAACCTACGACCCCTACAAACCTCCCAACTCTGTAAACTCCTCCAGGCCCTACAACCCTCCCTATCTCTGTAACCAACTCCAGCCCCTACAACCCTCCCTATTTCTGTAAACTACTCCAGCACCTACAACCCTCCCTATTTCTGTAACCTCCTCCAGCCTCTACAACCCTCCCTATCTCTGTAACATCCTCCAGCCCCTACAACCCTCCCTATCTCTGTAACCTCCTCCAGTCCCTACAACCCACATTATTTCTGTAACCTCCACCAGCCCCTACAACACTCCCTGTCTCTGTAACCTCCTCCAGCCGCTACAAGCCTCCCTATCTCTGTAACCTAATCCAGCCCCTACAAGCCTCAATATATCTGGAATCTCCTCCAGTCCCTAAAACCATCCCTATCTCGGTAACCTCCTCCAGTCCCTACAACCCTCCCTATCTCTGTAACAACCTCCGACCCCTACAACCGTCCCTATCTCTGTAACCTCCTCCAGAACCTACAACACTCCCTATCTCTGTAACCTCCTCCAGGCCCTACAACCCTCCCTTTCTCTGTAACCTCCTCCAATCCCAACAACCCTCCCTATCTCTGTAACCTCCTCCAGCCCCTACAACCCTCCCGATCTCTGTAACCTCTGACACCTACAACCCTCCCAACTCTGAAACCTACTCCAGTCTCTACAACTCTCCATATCTCTGAAATCTCCTCCAGCCCCTGCAACCCTCCCCATCTCTGTTGCCTCCTCCAGCCCCTACAACCCTTCCTATCTATGTAACCAACTCCAGTCCCTACAACCCTCCCTATCTCAAGAACCTCCTCCAGTCCATACAACCCTCCTAATCACTGTAAACTATTCCAGTCCCTAGAACCCTCCCTATCGCTGTACCAACCTCCGACCCCTAAAACCCTCCCAACTCTGTAACCTCCTCCAGTCCCTACAACACTCCCTATCACTATAACAACCTCCGACGTCTACAACCCTCCCCATCTCTGTAAACTCCTCCAGACCCTACAACACTCCCTATCTCTGTAACCTCCTCAGGCCCCTAGAACCCTCACTATCTCTGTAACCTCCTCCAGTAACTACAACGCCACCTATCTCCGTAACCTCATCCAGCCCAAGCAACCCTCCCTATCTCTGTAATCTCCTCCAGCACCTACAACCATCCCTATCTCTGTAACCTCCTCCAGTCCCTACAACCCTCCATATCTCTGTAACAACCTCCGACACCTACACCCTCCCAACTCTGTAACCTCCTCCAGTCTCTACAACACTCTCTATCTCTGTAACCTCCTCCAGCCCCTGCAACCCTCCCTATCTCTGTTGCCTCCTCCAGCACCTACAACCCTCCCAATCTCTGTAACCTCCTCCAGTCCCTACAACCCTCCCTATCTCTGTAAACTCCGCCAAAACTACAACCCTCCCTATCTCTCTAACCTCCTCCAGCCCGTATAAACGTCCCTATCTCTGTAAACTCCTCCAGTCCCTACAACCCTCCCTATCTCCGTAAACTCCGCCACCCAAACAACCCTCCCTATCTCTGTGACCACCTCCAGTCCCTACAACCCTCCCTATGTATGTAACATCCGCCAGCCCCTACAACCCTCCCTATCTCTGTAACCTCCTCCAGAACCTACAACACTCCCTATCTCTGTAACCTCCTCCAGGCCCTACAACCCTCCCTTTCTCTGTAACCTCCTCCAATCCCAACAACACGCCCTATCTCTGTAACCTCCTCCAGCCCCTACAACCCTCCCTATCTCCGTAACCTCTGACCCCTACAACCCTCCCAACTCTGAAACCTACTCCAGTCTCTACAACTCTCCCTATCTCTGAAAGCTCCTCCAGCCCCTGCAACCCTCCCTATCTCTGTTGCCTCCTCCAGCACCTACAACCCTCCCAATCTCTGTAACATCCTCCAGCCCCTACAATCCTCCCTATCTATGTAACATCCTCCAGCCCCTACAACCCTCCTTATCTCTGTAACCTCCGCCGCCCCTACAACCCTACCTATCTCTGTAAACTCCTCCAGTCCCTACAGGCATCACTATCTCTGTACCCTCCTCCAATCCCTACAACCTTCCCTATCTCTGTAACCTCCTCCAGTCCCTTCTACACTCGCTATCTCTGTAACAACCTTCGACCCCTACGACCCAACCAACTCTGTAAGCTCCACCAGCCCCTACAACCCTCCCTATCTCTGTAACAACCTCCGACCCCTACAACCTTCCCATCTCTGTAAACACCTCCAGTCCGTACAAACCTCCCTATCTCTGTAACAACCTACGACCCCTACAAACCTCCCAACTCTGTAACCTCCTCCAGGCCCTACAACCCTCCCTATCTCTGTAACCAACTCCAGCCCCAACAACCCTCCCTATTTCTGTAACCTACTCCAGCACCTACAACCCACCGTATTTCTGTAACCTCCTCCAGCCTCTACAACACTCCCTATCTCTGTAACATCCTCCAGCCCCTACAACCCTCCCTATCTCTGTAACCTCCTCCAGTCCCTACAACCCTCCCTATCTCTGTAACTTCCACCAGCCCCTACAACACTCCCTATCTCTGTAACCTCCTTCAACCGCTACAACCCTCCCTATCTCTGTAACCTAATCCAGACCCTACAAGCCTCCATATATCTGGAATCTCCTCCAGTCCCTAAAACCATCCCTATCTCGGTAACCTCCTCCAGTCCCTACAACCCTCCCTATCTCTGTAACATCCTCCGGCCCCTACAACCGTCCCTATCTCTGTAACCTCCTCCAGAACCTACAACACTCCCTATCTCTGTAACCTCCTCCAGGCCCTACAACCCTCCCTTTCTCTGTAACCTCCTCCAATCCCAACAACCCGCCCTATCTCTGTAACCTCCTCCAGCCGCTACAACCCTCCCTATCTCCCTAACCTCTGACCCCTACAACCCTCCCAACTCTGAAACCTCCTCCAGTCTCTACAACTCTCCCTATCTCTGAAAGCTCCTCCAGCCCCTGCAACCCTCCCCATCTCTGTTGCCTCCTCCAGCCCCTACAACCCTTCCTATCTATGTACCAACTCCAGTCCCTACAACCCTCCCTATCTCAATAACCTCCTCCAGGCCATACAACCCTCCTAATCACTGTAAACTATTCCAGTCCCTAGAACCCTCCCTATCGCTGTACCAACCTCCGACCCCTAAAACCCTCCCAACTCTGTAACCTCCTCCAGTCCCTACAACACTCCCTATCACTATAACAACCTCCGACGTCTACAACCCTCCCCATCTCTGTAAACTCCTCCAGTCCCTACAACACTCCCTATCTCTGTAATCTCCTCAGGCCCCTAGAACCATCCCTATTTCTGTAACCTCCTCCAGTAACTACAACGCTACCTATCTCTGCAACCTCATCCAGCCCAAGCAACCCTCCCTATCTCTGTAACCTCCTCCAGCACCTACAACCATCCCTATCTCTGTAACCTCCTCCAGTCCCTACAACCCTCCATATCTCTGTAACAACCTCCGACCCCTACAACCCTCCCAACACTGTAACCTCCTCCAGTCTCTACAACACTCTCTATCTCTGTAACCTCCTCCAGCCCCTGCAACCCTCCCTATCTCTGTTGCCTCCTCCAGCACCTACAACCCTCCCAATCTCTGTAACCTCCTCCAGCCCCTACAACCCTCCCTATCTCCGTAACCTCTGACCCCTACAACCCTCCCAACTCTGAAACTTCCTCCAGTCTCTACAACTCTCCCTATCTCTGAAAGCTCCACCAGCCCCTGCAACCCTCCCCATCTCTGTTGCCTCCTCCAGCCCCTACAACCCTCCCTATCTATGTAACCAACTCCAGTCCCTACAACCCTACCTATCTCAATAACCTCCTCCAGTCCATACAACCCTCCTAATCACTGTACACTATTCCAGTGCCTAGAACCCTCGCTATCGCTGTACCAACCTCCGACCCCTAAAACCCTCCCAACTCTGTAACCTCCTCCAGCCCCTACAACCCTCCCTATCTCTGTAACCTCCCCCAGCCACTACAGCCCTCGCTATCTCTTTAACCTCCACCTGTCCCTACAGCCCTCCCTATCTCTGTAACTTCCTCCAGCCCCTACAACCCTCGCTATCTTTGTAACCTCATCCAGTCCCTTCTACCCTCGCTATCTCTGTAACAACCTTCGACCCCTACGACCCAACCAACTCTGTAAGCTCCACCAGCCCCTACAACCCTCCCTATCTCTGTAACATCCTCCGACCCCTACGACCATCCCAACTCTGCAACCTCCTCCAGCACTTACAACCCTCCCTATCGCTGTAACTTCCTCCATTCCCTACAACCCTCGCTATCTCTAAAACATCCTCCAGTCACTACAACTCTCCCTATCTCTGTCACCTCCTCCAGCCCCTACAACCCTCCCTTTCTCTGTACCCACTTCCTATCCCTACAGCCCTCGCTATCTCTATAACATCCTCTAGTCCCTACAATCCTCCCTATCTCGGGAAACTCCTCCAGTCACTACAGCCCTCGCTATCTCAGTACACTCCTCCAGTCCTTACAAAACTCCCGATATCTGTAACCTCCTCCAGCACCTATAACCCTCCGTATCTCTGTAACCTCCTCCAGATCCTACAACCATCCCTATCTCTGTAACATCCTCCGACCCCTACGACCATCCCAACTCTGCAACCTCCTCCAACACTTACAACCCTCCCTATCTCTGTAACTTCCTCCATTCCCTACAACCCTCGCTATCTCTAAAACATCCTCCAGTCACTAAAACTCTCCCTATCTCTGTAAACTCCTCCAGCCCCTACTACCCTCCCTATCTCTATAACCTCCTCCAGTCCCTACATCCCTCCCTATCTCTCTAACCTCCTCCAGCCACTACAACACTCCCTATCTCTGTAACCTCTTTTAGACCCTACAACAATCCCTATCTCTGTAAACTCCTCTAGACCCTACAACCCTCCCGA
Source organism: Cetorhinus maximus (assembly GCF_964194155.1). Classification (NCBI taxonomy): domain Eukaryota; kingdom Metazoa; phylum Chordata; class Chondrichthyes; order Lamniformes; family Cetorhinidae; genus Cetorhinus; species Cetorhinus maximus. Next base: position 116,157 of record NW_027596772.1, on the reverse strand, counting down.
TCTCTGTAACAACCTCTGACCCCTACGACCTTCCCCACTCTGTAACCACCTCCAGTCACTACAACACTCCCTATCTCTGAAACGACCTCCGACCCCTTCAACCCTCCCTATCTCTGTAGCCTCCTCCAGCCCCTTCAACACTCCGTAACTCTGAAAACTCCTCCAGTCGCTACAACCCTCACTATCTCTGTAACCTCCTCAAGCCCCTACAACCCTCTCTATCTGAGTAACCTCCTCCAGTACCGACAACCCTCCCTATCTCTGTAACAACCTCCGACCATTACATCCCTCCGAACTCTGTAACATCCTCCAGTCCCTACAACCCACTCTATCTCTAACAACATCCGACCCCTACAACCCTGCCTATTTCTGAAACCTCCTCCAGACCTTACAACCCTCCCTATCTCTGTAAACACCTCCAGCCCCTACAACCCTCCCTATCTCTGTAACCTCCTCCAGTCTCTACAAGCCTCCCTATCTCTGTAACTTCCTCCAGCCCCTACAACACTCCCTATTTCTGTTACCACCTCCAACCCCTACAACCCTCCCTATCTCTGTAACCTCCTCCGCCCCTACAACACTCTCTATCTCTGTAACCTTCTCCAGCCTCTACAACCCTCCCTATCTCTGTAACTCCGCCGCTCCTACAACCCTCCCTATCTCTGCAACATCCGCCGCCCCTACAACCCTACCTATCTCTGTAACCTCCTCCAGCCCCTACAACCCTACCTATCTCTGTAACCTCCTCCAGCCCCTACAACACTCCGAGATCTCTGCCCTTCTCCAATTCCGGCCTCTTGACCATCCCCCGATTCCCATCGCTCCACCATTGGCGGCCGTGCCGAAAGCTGCCTGGGGCCCTGAGCTCTGGAATTCCCTTCCATAATCCTCTCCGCCCCTTTCTCTCTTTCTCTCATCTTTTATGAAAATGTACGTCTTTGACTGGTGATGCTCAGTCCTTATAGCTCCTTTTGCAGCTCGATGTCAAAATCTGTCTCTTTTAGGCTCCTGTGAAACGCTTTGTGGATGTTTTACTATGTTAGAAATGCTATACAAATGCAGTCATTGTTTCTTAATGTCACTGGACTCTGATTGTAACAGATTCTGGCTAAATATTCATTCACCTGGGACTGTGAACCATGTATGGAAACCAATTCTTTAACCAACTTTTAGAATTCTCTCGGGTCGAATATTTAATCACATCTCAATGTGATTACCAGAGTTTGAATTTTGCCAACATCAGTTATTGGCCAGAACAATGGGAGGAGAAACTGTCAGGAGGTTTTTTACCCCCTTCCCCCACCCTCCACACCCACCAAGTGCCATTCTGCAATTTGTTCCCATGTTTTGCTTTCAGAGAGGCACTGACCCCTTGTTCTGCTATTAACACCTACTGATGTCTGACCTTCATGCCATTATTAACACCTGCTTTCGTCTTTAACACAATCATTAGCACTCCATTTGTCTTGTGTCCAACACATCTTTGTCAAATCTCACCTGATCTCTCACCTATCTCTGTCCTTCTATTTTGTTCCACCCAGACCCCACTCTCTTAAACAGTATTAAAAAAACCCAACACATTTCTAAAACAAAAACAGAAATACCTGGAAAAACTTTCTCCAGGTATTCCTGTTTTTGTTTTGGATTTCCAGCATCCACAGTTCTTTCCTTTGACCATCACATTTCTACATCTCTTCAGCTCTGGAGAAGAGCCATACGGACTTAAAATGTTAACTCTGTCTTTTCTCTGCGCAGGGCACTGACAAACCTCCTGAGTTTTTCTAGCACGTTCTGTTTCTGCCAGGAGACACGTTGGATGTGCCCCCAAATCTGGTGCGAATACTGGGGGTTGGCCAGAATATCGGGAGCGCCCACCCCCCCCCAGTAACATTTAATGATTTGAGGTTGTCTCGGTCGGTCTGTTCCCTTTCTAGTGTTCACTTCTTAAACAGTTAAATCCTCAAGACGGCGGTGATGTCAACTCTGGAGGGTGGATGAGAAGCAACTCAGTTCAACGTACATCCTGGGTACCGTGTAATATAACTCACACGGAAAAGGTAGACAATATACCAGGGAACAGCTCCCTTAAACTCAGAAGTCACAGGACAGTCGGGAGTCCAACATCTACAGACACCTTGTCGGATCAGCTCCAGCCTACAATAAACCAGGCTGTCTGAATCGATAACTGTAATCGTCACTATACGATTGATGCCTGAGTAATAACCTTGCATTTGGACTATACACTCGAGCCTGAATCACGGGGAGTTATTTAACTGCGTGCGCAGGTTTCCCCCAACACCTTCAGAGTGCAAATAAGACTACACAGTGGGAGTTGCCCCCGCAGGTTAGCAAGGCAAGGCAAAAATCAAACCAAAAACTAGGGATTATTTCTGGAGGGATAGAATTGAAAAGTAGGGAAGTGACGGTAAGCCTGCATCAAAACTTGGTTGGACAGCACTGAGATTACCACGAGCAGTTCTGGTCACCATATTACAGAAAGGACATCGAGATACTGGAGAGGGAAGATTTACAATGATGATCCCAGAAATGTGAGGGTAAACTCACATGAGTTTATATGAGGACAGGATGGACGGGCTGGGTCTTTGTTCTCTAGAAAAGAGAAGGCTGAGGGGGGTGACCTCATCGAGGTATTTAAAATTCAGAAAGGTTTCGATGGAGTGGATACAGAGGGAGTGTTTCCTCTGGTGGGAGGGGAGACCAGAACTAGGGGTCATCCATATAAGATCGTCACTAATAAATCCAATGGGGAATTCCGGAGAAACGTCTTTACCCAGAGAGTGGGGGGAATGTGGAACTCGCTCCCTCAGGGAGTGGTCGAAGTGAATAGTGTCGATGTAGTTAAGGGTGAAGCAGGATAAACACATGAGGGAGAAAGGAATAGAAGGATATGGCGATGGGGTGAGATGACGAGGGGGGGCGGGATGAGGCTCGTGTGGAGCAGAAACACCAGCACGGAGCAGATGGGCTGAATGGCCTGTTTCTGTGCCGCATATATGAAATCCTGTGTCATCAAATCCTGTCTATGTCACTGTACAAAGTGCCTTCTCCTATCCAGGAGTAACAGAGCGAGTTTTAATTCTGTTCCCCTTGGGATCAAACCCCAGGTTTTCCACAAAATGAAACCAGTGACCAGGCTGACATCAATAAATTCCTTTAAATGTACAATACAGGCTCTGTCCATGGTGTCAAGATAAGGCAATGGCAGAGAGTGTGGGGATGAGGTGGAATTGAAGAGAGAGGGAGCCTCCTCACTAACACTGTGCCTTTGTGTAAGATACCCTTGGTTGTGTACACATGCATATGTAGGATTAAGATTGACCTAAACTCATGGTAAACAAAGGACTTGCATTTCTCTAGCGCCTTTCCCCCACCTCAGGACATCCCGAAGCATTTCACAGCCAATGAAGGATTTCTTTTGCAGTGAGCTCACTGTTATAAGAAACCCAGAAGCACACAGAAAGATCCCACAAACAGCAATGTGATTATGGCCCCAGACCATCTGCTTTTTTACTGATGTTGTTGGAGGTGTAAATATTGGCCCCCAGGAAACCAGGAGAGCTCCCCCCTGCTCTTCTTCCAAATAGAGGCCATGGGATGTTTTACACTCACCTGAGAGGGCAGACGGGGGTTTAATGTCTCATCTGAAAGATGACTAATCTGACAAGACAGCGTTTCCTTGGTACAGGCCCTCCGACAGTGCAGCACTCCCTCAGTACTGACCCTCCGACAGTGCAGCACTCGCTCAGTACTGACCCTCCGACAGTGCGGCACTCCCTCAGTACTGACCCTCCTACAGTGCGGCACTCCCTCAGTACTGACTCTCCGACAGTGCAGCACTCCCTCAGTACTGACGGGGTGCTGCAGTACGGAGGGTCAGTACTGAGGGGGTGCTGCACTGTCGGAGGGTCAGTACTGGGGGGGTGCTGCACTGTCGGAGGGTCAGTACTGAGTGGGTGCCGCACTGTCGGAGGGTCAGTACTGAGGGAGTGCCGCACTGTCGGAGGGTCAGTACTGAGGGAGTGCCGCACTGTCGGAGGGTCAGTACTGAGGGTGTGCCGCACTGTCGGAGGGTCAGTACTGAGGGAGTGCTGCACTGTCGGAGGGTCAGTACTGAGGGGGTGCTGCACTGCCTGAGGTGCCGTCTTTCAGATGAGACATTAAAGCTGGGCCCCGTCTGCCGTCTCAGGTGGGTGTAAAAGATCCCATGGGCATTATGTTTAAGAAGAGTGGGTGGGGGGGGGGTTCTCCCCATGTCCTGGAACCAAAACCACTAAAAAGAAACTGATGACCTGGGTTATCCTCAGATTGATGAAGGATCTTGCTGTGTGCAAATTGGCTACCGGCTTCCCTGCATTACAACAGTGAGCAGAGTTCAGAAATTAAAGCACTTCATTGTTTGGGGCCATAAAGCGGGATGGGACGCCCTGAGGCGGTGAGCGGCGCTAGATAAATGCATGTCCCCCTTTCACTTATTCTTGCTGCTTAACAGTGGCGAATGCGCCTTTAAGAAGTGGGCGGGGCGCGGCTGACGTCAACCCCTGCCTTGAATGGTCATTGATGTGTGTCGGCAGGGACGTCCTCTCGATGGCTGGGGACACAGTTTGAATCATCTTCTTGATGTAAATTTCTGGGAATGACTGAGGGCAGTTTGATAAAATCTCTCACACATTTTGCAGCCACAAGTCTGGACGTGAATCGAGGAGGCGAAAGCATCTCTGGTGAGTAGAGATTTAAATATATATAATATATATATGTAGACATATATTAGTGAACAAAACAACAGGAAACAAGTTTAGAAAAGTTTTTCAGAAGTTGGCCTTAAACTTTTTCCTGCAAGAGAAGTGTTGGTTTGCAATTGGCTATCAAATGGTAAGTAACCTGGTTACTTACATCTGTAAGTCTCTTTTTTTTTAAACCATGTTGCAGGAGAAAATATCTTTTTTCAGAGTTAGTTGGTGAGCTTTTTAAAGTTGTGCCTGTTGATGCAAGGTGCCACAATCACTTTTTCTTCCGAACTGAACTTTGACCGGCACACGAAACAAAAACAGAAAATAGCTGGGAAAACCCATCAAGTCTGAGCACATCTCTGGCGAGAGAGAGAGAGAGAGATCAAGAGTTAACGTTTCGAGCCAGCGGGTCAGTTTAATGTGCTGTGTCCCAACGCTGAATACAAACTCTCTGTCTCTGCCGCCACGGGTTGATTTTAGGGACCATCGAACAATCGGCACTGTCTCCAGGAGAGGAGGTTGGGGGACATAAGCAGAATTGATGGCCGCGTTAGAGGAATGATATACTTTCTCAGTGGGGGAGTGGGTTTCGTTAAGGCACAGTTCATGGTTCAGCACCTCCCCACTTTTTTTTTTAGAAAAGGTGATGTTTTTGAGATGGTCCCTTAGGTGAACACGTGGATTTGGTTTCCAGTTTTGAAGTTTATAACTGTGCTGCTTGTAGTTTGTAAGAGTGATTGATTGATTCATTCGGGATCACTCAGGGTGGATGGGTTGCTGCCAGCTCTGGTGGGTGGGGGTCGGGGGATGGGGGCGCGGGTCTGAAGAGTTCGAAATGAAAGTTAGATATTGGTGTGTGTTTGGGGAATCCCAATTTTTGAGTCCAGGAGAGTGTGTGTGTGAGAGAGAGAGAGCGTGTGTGTGTGTGAGAGAGAGAATGTGTGTGAGAGAGAGAGAGAGCGTGTGTGTGAGAGAGATGTGTGTGAGAGAGTGTGTGAGAGAGTGTGTGTGAGAGAGAGAGAGCGTGTGTGTGTGAGAGAGAGAGTGTGTGTGAGAGAGAGATGTGTGTGAGAGAGAGAGTGTGTATGTGTGTGAGAGAGTATGTGTGTGTGTGAGAGAGAGATGTGTGTGTGTGAGAGAGAGAGCGTGTATGTGTGTGAGAGAGATGTGTGTGAGAGAGGAAGCGTGTGTGTGTGAGAGTATGTGTGTGAGAGAGAGCGTGTGTGTGTGAGAGAGAGATGTGTGTGAGAGAGGGAGCGTGTGTGTGTGAGAGTGTATGTGTGTGAGAGAGAGCGTGTGTGTGTGAGAGAGAGAGTGTGTGTGAGGGAGAGAGAGTGTGTACGTGTGAGAGAGAGTATGTGTGTGTGAGAGAGAGCGTGTGTACGTGTGAGAGAGTGTGTATGTGTGTGAGAGAGAGTGTGTGTGTGAGAGAGAGTATGTGTGTGTGAGAGAGAGAGTGTGTTTATTAAATTTCTTCTATTTGATGCTGTAGTTTTTGGAGTTATTTTCTCCCAGGGAGGAACAGGAGAGATTTGGTTTTCTGTTACTCGGCCCCTCAGGAAGTGTTAGCTCCGCACTGCAATTGGAAAAACAAAAATGCCCCCGTGTGACCTGAAGACTGAGGGTAGTTGCGGTTTCTGTGGGGCCTGTAATGGACACTGGGGGAGGATGTTTGATATGGACACCTTCCTGGACAGTGGCACCAGAGTTACTCAGGGAAAGTAGCGCTTTTCCCCACCTCAGGACGTCCCAAAGCCTTTCACAGCCAACGAAGGACCTTTTTATTGTGTGTGAGCTCACTGTTGTAATGTAGGAAACGCAGACAATTTACACACAGCAAGATCCCACAAACAGCAATGTGATAATGACTCAGATCATCTGGTTTTTTTTCTTAGTGATGTTGTTTAAGGGATAAATATTGGCCCCAGGACCACGGGGAGAACTCCCCCCACCCCCACCCCCACCCCACCCCCTGCTCTTCTTCCAAATAGTGGCCGTGGGATCTCCCCGCGACGCCTCCCTTGGCCGAATGTCAGTCTGGATTGTGAGCTCCTGGTCTTTGTACTGGGAGGCTGGTGCCCACAACCCTGTGAGCCAGAAGTAAGTGTGCGACGGACTGAGACACTGACTCACTTTGCTGGGCCGACAGGGCTTCCATGGAGCTTGTGTCTCTGAATCGACCGCAGTTAGAAACAAAACAACATGTTTACAAAAATCAGCTGTTTCACCTGAGGACAGTTTTAACAATCTGAAGGATGGCAAACTTCAGTGCAATTTGGATGTGAGATTGACTCTCACTTTTACTGTTTTACGCTCGGACATTGAATGCAAAGTGTTCTGTCCGAGAGAGGGATGTCCTTCTCCTGCTGTGTGACTATGAACAACATCTGGAGTAAGGACTGGCTCCTTGTCCCTGTCTCCACGTCCTCCCATTTACCTTTATAACGTTTTCCGTTTTAATGTTGTGGGGCTAATATTCACCCCCCACCGCCCCCACCCCAATGAATATCGCTGTCAAATAAAAATCGGATCTGGGTCACTATCGCATTGTCCTTTGTGGAATCTTGCTGTGCGCAAATTGACTTTTGCTTTTCCCCCCATTACGATGGTGACCCCCACTTCATAAATGGAAGGGAGTCATTTGTCTGTGAGGCTCTTTGGGATATCTTGCAGCGGTTAAAGGCGTTACAGAAATGTGAGTTCTTCACCGGATATACAGCAGGCCATTCGGCCCATCTGCTCCGTGCCGGTGTTTCTGCTCCACACGAACCTCCTCCCACCCACCCCCCTCTCTCCATCTCACCCCATCACCCTATCCTTCCATTCCTTTCTCCCTCATGTGTTTATCCAGCTTCCCCCTAAAACACATCGATACTATTCACCTCCACCACTCCCTGTGGGAGCGAGTTCCACATTCTCCCCACTCTCTGGGTAAAGAGGTTTCTCCTGAATTCCCCATTGGGTTTATTAGTGATGATCTTATATCGATGGTCCCTAGTTCTGGTCTCCCCCACACACAAGAGGAAACAGTCTGTCTGTATCTAGGTGCGTGTTCCAGAAGGGTCTTGTCAGCAATGCCTACCACAGTCAAATAGCTCGCCAGCCAGCACTATTGTGGGGGGGGGCAGGTAAAAGAGTTGCTGGTGGTGGGGGTGGGATGTTGTTGACACAAAGGGGTCATTCCAGCAGCCAGACCATGATCTCTATATTCCATCACCCTTCTCCCCACCCCCCACCCTCACCCAACCCCAACATCCCCGACTGTAACACACTCTGAACAGGTTAATCTCTAAACACCCCCACCTTCCCCCCGCAGATACACCAGGAGACGATGAAGGAGGAGATCGGAGCCGGAGTGTCCTTCCTGGTCAGCTTGGTCAGGAATCGCAGCAGGCTACATCAGGAAAAGATCGAGGAGTTTGGGGAGAAGCTCACTGCGATACTGTACCGAAAATACCAGAATCACTGGTACCCAGCCAATCCCAGCAAAGGACAAGCATACAGGTAAGCAAACAGCAGAGCCGCCCAGTACAATGGCTAGAATATTACAGCACAGAAACGGGCCATTCAGCCCATCTGCTCCGTGCCAGTGTTTCTGCTCCACACGAGCCTCCTCCCACCCCCTGTTCATCTCACCCCATCACCATATCCTTCTATTCCTTGCCCCCCGCCCCCCCATGTTTTTATCGAGCTTCCCCCTGAAAGAGCATAAAATATTGGACAGCACACCAGGGAGGACCCTCCTCACTATTTCTTGCATTGCGCTGAGGGACATTGTCCATCCACTTGCGAGAGCAGATGGAACAAGTCCTGGGTTTGAGTCTCCACCCCAGAGACTTCAGCCCCATAATCCAGGCCGACACTCCACAGTGCCAGTGCCGAGGGGGCGCCGCGCTGTCAGAGGGTCGGTGCCAAAGGAGATGCTGGCCTTCAGGTGAAACTTTAAACCAAAGTTCCCGTCTGCCTCCTTGGTGGGTTTAAACGATCCCACGGCCACTATTTGGAAGAGGAGCAGGGGGAAGGTCCTGGGGCCAATATTTACCCCTCAACCAACATCACTAAAAAAACAGATGATCTGGGTCATTATCACCTTAATGTTTGTGGGAGCTTGCTGTGCACAAATTGGCCGCCACGTCTCCGACATTACACAGTGAACATACTTTTGAATAAGTATTTCATTGGCTGTGAAAGGTTTTGGGACATCCTGGGGTGGTGAAGGCACCAGAGAAATGCAAGTCTTTGTTTTGAAAAAAAACAAAAAACTGCAGATGCTGGAAATCCAAAACAAAAACAAAAATACCTGGAAAAACTCAGCAGGTCTGGCAGCATCTGCGGAGAGGAAAACAGTTAACGTTACGAGTCCGTATGATTCTGCAACAGAACTAAGGAAAAATAGAAAAGAGGTGAAATATAAGGAGGTTTAAGAGGGGGTGGGACAGGTACAGCTGGATAGAGGGCCAGTGATAAGGTGGAGATAGCCAAAAGATGTCATAGACTAAAGGGCAAAGAGGTGGTGACGGTGGTGATATTATCTAAGGGATGTGCTAATGGGGACATTAAGGGTAGAAAGCAGGACGAGCAAGGTACCAGGTAGCCCTAGTGGGGGTGGGGTGGGGGGGGAAGGGATCGAAATAGGCTAGAAGGTAAGAGATAAAACAATTGATGGAAATACATTTAAAAATAATGGAAATAGGTGGGAAAAGAAAAATCTATATAAATTATTGGAGAAAAGGGGGATCGGAAAGGCGGTGGGGATGGGGGAGAGAGTTCATTGATTGTCTTTGTTTTGAAAGTTGCTCGAAGTTGTCCCTGCAATACCGCCCTTTCCCCACCTGGGGGCGGCGCTGCTCAGTTTTAAATTTGGATGAGCAGCTGAACCGCTTAAAGCCCCTTTAAAGCTGAGACAATGAAATTTTAGGGGCATCTTAAAGGAAGGGAGATGGAGGTGGAGAGGTCTCGGGAGGGAATTCCAGAGTTTAGGGCCCCAGGCAGCTGAAGACACGGCCACCAATGGTGGAGCGATGGAAATCAGGGGATGCTCAAGGGGCTGCAATTGGAGGAAGGCAGAGATTTTGGAGGGTTGTCGGTCTGGAGGAGGTTCCAGAGATAGGGAGGGTTATAGAAACTTGGAGGAAGTTACAGAGATAGATAAGGTTCTAGGGGCTGGAGGAGGTTACAGAGATGGGGAGGGTTGTCGGGGCTGGAGGAGGTTACAGAGATTGGGAGGGTTTTAGGGGCTGGAGGTGGTTACAGAGGTAGGGAGGGTTGTAGAGGCTGGAGGAGGTTACAGAGATAGGGAGGGTTATAGAAGCTGGCGGAGGTTACAGAGATAAGGAGGGTTTTAGGGGCTGGAGGATGTTACAGAGATAGGGAGGGTTGTAGGGGCTGGAGGAGGTTACAGAGATAGGGAGGGTTGTAGGGGCTGGAGGAGGTTACAGAGATAGGGAGGGTTGTAGGGACTGGAGGAGGTTACAGAGATGGGGAGGGTTGTAGGGACTGGAGGAGGTTACAGAGATAGGGAGGGTTGTAGGGACTGGAGGAGGTTACAGAGATGGGGAGGGTTGTAGGGACTGGAGGAGGTTACAGAGATAGGGAGTGTTGTGGGACAGTTTTGAAAACAAGGATGAAAGTTTTAAAATGGAGGCGTTGTTGTACTGGGAGCTAATGTATGTCAGTGAGTGACGGGGTGAAGGCTGAACAGGACTTGGTACAACTTGGGAAAAGGGCCAGTAGGGTTCTGGATGGTCTAATGTCTGTCCTCTTGGATCCTTCAGTATATTTTTTCTCTCCCTGGTAGATGCATTCGGATAAACAGGAAACATAAAGCAGACCCATCCTTGTTGCTCGCTTGTCAAGACTGTGATCTGGAATATAACCAGTTGAGACTGCCCAAAGAGATTACGTTGTGGATTGATCCCCAGGAGGTGTGCTGCAGGTAAGTCTTCACCTGGACGGTTTAGCAACACAGTCACCGCAGAGACAAACACAAGGAGCTCATCTGGAGAATTGTGTCCGATTCCGACTGCCTCACACTTTAGGAGGGAAGGCGAGGCCTTGGGGAGGGTGAGGGGGAGATTGACTCGAATGGCGCCAGGGAAGAGGGACTTCAGTTCATGTGGAGAGACTGGGGAAGCTGGGATTGTTCTCCTTAGAGCAGAGAAGGTTAAGGGGGAGATTGAATCGAGGCATTCAAAATCATGAGGGGGTTTGGATAGAGTCAATAAGGAGAAAGTGTTTCCAGTGGCAGGAGGGTCGGTAACCAGAGGGACACAGATTGAAGGGAATCGGAACCAGAGGGGGAGATGAGAATTTTTTTTACACAGCGAGTTGTTGTGATCTGGAAGGCGCTGCCTGAAAGGGGGGTGGATGCAGATTCAACAGGAACTTCCAAAGGGGGAATTGTGTCTGTCTGTCTCTCTCTCTCACTGCTGTGCTCTCTGTCTCTCCTTCACTGTACGGTAAACCTTCCCTCGGCTGTGTTCTGCCAGTTTGTGTGGGTGTTTGTTGTTTATACCAGGTTGTTAGTGGCTGTGTCTCGCGTGTTGCTGCCTGACCCGATTCCCACTAAATCTTCATTTGAAATTCCTGCAGGTGTAGTGATGGGAGTCTGCCTTTCACTGTCGCTCAGTTTGGACAAGACTCCAGGAGGGCGGCGTCGTTAGACTCTGAGCAAGGCAGCGCGTCCTCGGAGTGCAGCACACCTGACTGCCACTCGGAGACTTCGTCAGATGAAGGGGAACATGCCAAAGGTCAAACAGTGAAGGAAACTGCAGCAAAAACAGCTGAAGCTACTGGCAAGGTAAAGAGAACATTGAGCACCCAGTGCTGGGAGGGGTCGGAGTGAATGATTTCAATAGTCTCCGGGCCGATCTCCCACCTTCTACCCCTGGAAACTCATCAAAAACTCAACTGCCCCCAGACCCTAACTCACATTGAGTCCCGTTCACCCATCACTATCCTGTCGCTCACTGACCTACACTGGCTCCTGGTCCAGCAACACCTCCGTTTTTAAAATAAAATCTCATCCTTATTTCAAATCCTTCCTCACCCCTCCCTATTTCTATAAACCCCTGGAACCCTCCCTATCTCCGTAATCTCCACCAGCCCCTACAACCCTATCTCTGTAACCTCCTCCAGCCCCTAAAACCCTATCTCTGTAACCTCCTCCAGCCCCTACAACCCTCCCTATCACCATAACCTCCTCCAGCCCCAACCCTCTCTATCTCCTTAATCTCCTCCAGCCCCTATAACCCTATCTCTGTAACCTCCTCCAGCCCCTACAACCCTATCTCTGTAACCTCCTCCAGCCCCAACCCTCCCTATCTCTGTAATCTCCTCCAGCCCCTACAGCCCTCCCTATCTCCGTAACCTCCTCCAGCCCCTACAACTCTCCCTATCACCAAAACCTCTTCCAGCCCCAACCTTCCCTATCTCCGTAATCTCTTCCAGCCTCTACAGCCCTCCGAGATCTCTGCGCTCCTCCAATTCTGGCCTCTTGACCATCCCCCGCTTCCCATCGCTCTGCCATTGGCGGCCATGTCTTCAGCTGCCTGGGGGCCCTAAGCTCTGGAATTCCCTCCCTAAACTCACTCACTCCCTCCCGAACACAGTCTGTCTCTCTTTCTATCTGTGGGAACTGGCTGTGCAATAGTTGGCTGCCCACATTTCCTCTATTTACAACAGTGACCACACTTCACATAAATTACTTCATTGGCTGTGAAACACTTTGGGACGTCCTGTGGTGGGGAAAGGCGCTAGAGAAATGCAAGTCCTTGCACGTGGCCTGTGGAGACGGGGCTGGGGATTAAATGGAGCTTGTGTGTGTGATTTGTCATGTTTAATTGCTTCAATAATTTTTTCCCTTAGGTTTCTGGAAGATTCTCCCAGTGCACTGCTGCGTGGCCTCTGTACCCTCACAAGCCGGTGCAGTATGCCACATTCTACCAACCCGTCCCCCTCATCAGCTACTACTTGATACCCGGACTGGACAAGCCCTGCAACCTCCCCCAGGCTTCCTCCTGCCTCAGGTGCAGGCCCACTGCTCGAAGATCGGCAAAAAGCACAAGTGGTGAAGGTCCTGGCTAGCAGAGGGATCGGATACCTCGCTCAAACTGAGCTGTGCCAACCCTGTGCTTAACTGCTCCATTCTAACACCCATGGGCATGTTTGCAAGTGGCTGAGCTGTGTGTGTGTGAGCGCGGTGTGCGTGTGAGCGCGGAGTGTGTGTGTCTGTGAGCGTGGTGTGTTTGTGAGCGCGGTGTGTGTGTGTGTGTGTGTGTGACTGTGAGCGAGGTGTGTGTGTGAGCGCGGTGTGTGTGTGAGCGAGGTGTGTGAGTGTGAATGAGTCAGAGAGAAGTGTTGCTGTATATAACATTCACTACTCACGTGTGTGTGTAAGACCCACACTGCCTATGTGTGTTTGTCGGGTTTACACTGCTGCTCCTGTGGGTCTGTGTATACTTTATATATAATTGAAGCCGTCTCTGTATTATAAATCTGTACTAAAAACTCAGGTATCTTTGAAAATATGAGGTGTGTCCACATTGCCTGACAGGTGATTGTTATTTATCATGTTTACAGGGGGAGTGTGTGAAATACCCCAGAGTCTCTGTTAATATGTATTTGTTAAATTATCATCTATCTGGCTTGTGGAATATTTAATGTTTTTGCACTTTTATTTTATTTCCTGCTGCTGATCACTCTCCATTCGCTCCTGTTGAAATCTCAGAGCCTCTCTTGGGTAAGAAACTTAGCTGTGGTGCTTATCATAGCCAAATAACCCATCAACATCCACTGAGTGAGGCTCCAGAAGGTGCCTGGCGAATGGATTGCTGAAGACATTAGGACAAACTCTAGCACTCAAAAGAGTGTGTTTTCTGTGCAATATACATTGAGCAATTTAAATTTTTTAAATCCAAAAATTGTTTAAAAGGGATTTGGGGAATTGTTTCCTGAGGATGAGGTGTTGAGGAACAACTCTGGATCCCTGGGATTTTTTAGCTGTTCTTCCTTAATGTGGGAATAGTTATTCCCATGTTCCTGTATCTTTCTCCCAGGTTAGGGTAAGGGTCCCTATCTCTGAATGGCCTCCTGAATCAGCTTGCTGTGTTAATTCACACCAAAGGCCGCAGTGTGTTAACACAGTGAACCCCTGGTCAGCTCTCCTGCTGCCATTGCCCATTCCCACCCTCAAACAGTGACTTGTGTTTCCACCCCAGTAACCCAGGGACACAAGCTCCTCAGTGGGGCGAGTGGAAGCCCCTTACCCAGACCCTCACCCAGTTCATGTCTCTCCAAGCCTTTACAGATATTGGAGAAAAATCACAGCGGACCAACACAGTGTTACTGCTCCCCAACTGGTGAATGGGAGAAACTTTAATAAAACTCAGTATTTATTGACCGTCAGTTAAGCGCGAGTTAAATGGCTTATTCTGAATGTCTCATTAAATTTCTTTTTTCTTTTGTGTAAAATAAATTAAACCACTTTGTTCAAACAACATTCCCAGGGTGGTGTGAGTTTCTGTAAAGATTGGAATACTGATTTCCTCCTTTTGGACATCTTCATGTGTTCATCGGCTGAGGCACTTTGGGACTTTCATGGAACAATACTGGTCACTCGTTAGGGTGGGGGAGGGGAGTGGGATTTTTTAATTCATTCATGTGGGCGTCATTGGCCGGGCCAGCATTTATTGCCCATCCCTAATTGCCCCTTTAGAAGGTGATGATGAGCTGCCTCCTTGAACTGCTGCAGTCCATGTGGTGTAGGAACACCCACAGTGCTGTCAGGGAGGGAGCTCCAGGATTTTGACCCAGCGACAGTGAAGGAACGGCCGATGGATTTGCAAGTCAGGACGGTGAGTGGCTTAGAGGGGAACTTCCAGGTGGTGGTCTTCCCAACTATCTGCTGCCCTTGTCCTTCTAGATGGTAGTGGTGGTGGGTTTGGAAGGTGCTGTCTAAGGAGCCTTGGTGAGTTTCTCCAGTACATCTTGTAGATGGTACACACGCTGCTGCTACAGTGCGTCGGTGGTGGAGAAAGTGAACATTTGTGGATGGGGTGCCAATCAAGCGGGGCTGCTTTGTCCTGGATGGTGTTGAGCTTCTTGAGTGTTGTGGGAGCTGCACTCATCCAGGGCAAGTGGGGAGTATTCCATCACACTCCTGACTTGCACCTTGTAGATGGTGGACAGGCTTTGGGGAGTCAGGAGGTGAGTTACTCACTGCAGGATTCCCAGCCCCTGGCCAGCTCTTGTAGCCACGGTGTTTATATGGCTAGTCCAGTTCAGTTTCTGGGTGGAGAGAAGGCACCAATTTCTCCCCAATTCCAGGGTTGGAGGACTTGTGGAAGAATTGACCCGAGCCACCAAAGCAGAACAGCAAACTGGAGAAACAGCAGACTTAACATGGACTTCAACAACTTCCAGTCATGAAAGTGCTTTTATTGTTTCAGCTCATTTTTATTCATTGATTTATCCCCTTTTTTACCCCACTTGCTATCCTTCTCGCTTCCAATGTCCCCTCGCCCCACCCCAAAGGACCATCTGTCACTTCTTCCATGTTGTTCTTTCACCGACTGCAAACCCTCGTTCTGCTATAAATACATTCTCCTGTCGGAGGGTCAGTACTGAGGGGGCTCCGCGCTGTCGGAGGGTCAGTACTGAGGGGGCTCCGCGCTGTCGGAGTGTCGACAGTGAGGGGGCTCCGCTCTGTCGGAGGGTCGACACTGAGGGGGCTCCGCGCTGTCGGAGGGTCGACACTGAGGGGGCTCCGCGCTGTCGGAGGGTCGACAGTGAGGGGGCTGCGCGCTGTCGGAGGGTCGACACTGAGGGGGCTCCGCTCTGTCGGAGGGTCGACACTGAGGGGGCTCCGCGCTGTCGGAGGGTCGACACTGAGGGGGCTCCGCGCTGTCGGAGGGTCGTCACTGAGGGGGCTCCGCGCTGTCGGAGGGTCGACACTGAGGGGGCTCCGCTCTGTCGGAGGGTCGACACTGAGGGGGCTCCGCGCTGTCGGAGGGTCGACACTGAGGGGGCTCCGCGCTGTCGGAGGGTCGACACTGAGGGGGCTCCGCTCTGTCGGAGGGTCGACACTGAGGGGGCTCCGCGCTGTCGGAGGGTCGACACTGAGGGGGCTCCGCGCTGTCGGAGGGTCAGGACTGAGGGGGCTCCGCGCTGTCGGAGGGTCAGTACTGAGGGGGCTCCGCGCTGTCGGAGGGTCAGTACTGAGGGGGCATTTCAAAATGCATGTTTTGTGATGGCCAATCATATTCCACTTATCCAAACAGGTCATGAGGTGTTTCAATGGAATCAATATTACAGACATCTCAATATGGTCATTACAGAGAGTCTCCACTCCCCCTCTTCCCCCCCACTCCCTCTCTTCCCCCCCACTCACTCTCTTCCCCCCACTCCCTCTCTTCCCCCCCACTCACTCTCTTCCCCCGCACTCCCTCTCTTCCCCCCCAATCCCTCTCTTCCCCCACTCCCTCTCTTCCCCCACTCCCGCTCTTCCCCCCAATCCCCCTCTTCCCCCCCACTCCCTCTCTTCCCCCCTACACCCCCTCTTCCCCCACTCCCTCTCTTCCCCCCCCACTCCCTCTCTTTCCCCCACTCCCTCTCTTCCCCCCCACTCCCCCTCTACCCCCACTCCCTCTCTTCACCCCCCCACTCCCTCTCTTCCCCCCCAACTCCCTCTCTTCACCCACTCCCCCTCATCCCCCCCACTCCCTCTCTTCCCCCCACTCCCCCTCTTCCCCCACTCCCTCTCTTCCCCCCCACTCCCCCTCTTCCCCCCCATCCCCTTTCTTCCCCCAACTCACTCTCTTCCTCCAACTCCCTCTCTTCCCCCCCACTCCCTCTCTTCCCCCCACTCCCCCTCTTCCCCCCCACTCTCTCTCTTCCCCCCACTCCCGCTCTTCCCCCCCACTCTCTCTCTTCCCCCCACTCCCCCTCTTCCCCCCCACTCCCTCTCTTCCCCCCACTCCCGCTCTTCCCCCACACTCCCTCTCTTCCCCCCACTCCCTCTCTTCACCCCCACTCCCTTTCTTCCCCCAACTCCCTCTCTTCCCCCAACTCCCTCTCTTCCCCCAACTCCCTCTCTTCCCCCCCACTCCCTCTCTTCCCCCACTCCCTCTCTTCCCCCACTCCCTCTCTTCCCCCTCTTCCTCCACTCCCTCTCTTCACCCCCACTCCCTCTCTTCCCCCCACTCCCTCACTTCCCCCCCACTCCCTCTCTTCCCCCCACTCCCTCTCTTCCCCCCCACTCCCTCTTTCCCCCCCACTCCCTCTCTTCCCCCCCATTCCCTCTCTTCACCCCTCTCTCCCTCTCTTCCCCCCCACTCCCTCACTTCCCCCCCACTCCCTCTCTTCCCCCCCCACTCCCTCTTCCCCCCCCAGTCCCTCTCTCCCCCCCCCAACTCCCTCTCTCCCCACCCGCCACTCCTTCTCTTCCCCCCCGCCATCTGTCCTTGCTTCCTCTCCCCACCCCATGACCCTGGTTCCTCTCCAACCAGCCCCCTACCTCCCGGTCCCTCTCCAAACCCGCTGCTCCCCCATCAACACTGAGGGGGTGCCGCGCTGTCGCAGGGTCGGTGCCAAAGGAGATGCTGGCCTTCAGGTGAAATTTTAAACCGAGATCCCCATCTGCCTCCTTGGTGCGTGTAAAAGATCCCACAGCCACTATTTGGAAGAAGAGCAGGGGGAAGGTCTCCCCGGTGTCCTGGGGCCAATATTTACCCCTCAAGCAACATCACTAAAAAAACATGATCTGGATCATTATCACATTGATGTTTGTGGGAGCTTGCTGTCCGAAAATTGGCCGCCACGTTTCCTACATTACTACAGCGAACATACTTTTGGAAAAGTATTTAATTGGCTGTGAAAAGCTTTAGCCATCCTGGGAAGGTGAAGGCGCCAGAGAAATGCAAGTCTCTGTTTTGAAAGTTGCTGAAGTTGTCTCTGCAATACCGCCCTTTGCCCACCTGGTGGCGCCGCTGCTCAGTTTTAAATTTGGATGAGCAGCGCCATCTAATGACTGAACCCCTTTAATACAGGAACAACAACAAAAAAACAACTTGCATTTATATAGCGCCATTAATACTGCAAAAAAGTTCCCCCATGCACATCAGGGTTTTGTAAATGAGTCAAAAGTTGCTCCAGAGCCACCTAAGCAGATACTAGGGACTAAAAGCTTAGACAATGAAGTTTTTAAGGGGCATCTTAAAGGAAGGGAGATAGAGGATTAGGATGAGAATTCCAGAGTTTAGGGCCCCAGGCAGCTGAAGGCACGGCCGCCAATGTTGGAGCGATTGGGAATCGGGGGATGCTCAAGGGGCTGAAAGGAGCGCAGAGATTTTGGAGGGTTGTTGGGGCTGGAAGAGGTTACAGAGATAGGGAGGGTTACAGAAGCTGGAGGAAGTTACAGAGATAGAGAGGGTTATAAGGGTTGGAAGAGTTTACAGAGATAGGGACTGTTGTAGGGGCTGGAGGAGGTTACAAGGATAGGGAGGGTTATAGGGGGTTGGAAGAGGTTTACAGAGATAGGGAGGTTTGTATGGGCTGGAGGAGGTTAAAGGGATAGGGACAGTTGTAGGGGCAGGAGGAGGTTACAAGGATAGGGAGGGTTATACAGGGTTGGAAGAGGTTACAGAGTTTCTCCAGTGCATCTTGTAGATGGTACATACTGCTGCAAATGTGCGTCGGTGGTGGAGAGTGAATATTTGTAAAAGGGGTGCCATCAAGCGGCTGCTTTGTCCTGGATGGTGTTGAGCTTCTTGAGTGTTGTGGGAGCTGCACTCATCCAGGGCAAGTGGAGAGTTTCCATCAGAGACTCCTGAATTGTGCCTTGTGAACAGACTTTGGGGAGTCAGGAGGTGAGTTACTTGCCTCAGGATTCCCAGCCCCTGGCCTGCTCTTGTAGCCACAGCGTTTATATGGCTAGTCCAGTTCAGTTTCTGGGTGGAGAGAAGGCACCAATCTCTCCCCGATTCCAGGGGTGGAGGTCCTGTGGAAGAATTGACCTGAGCCACCAAAGGAGAGCAGCTGGTGACACAGGATGTTCATCCAGGGAGAGTCCCGAACCTCGTAATCCCACCCCCCGCACCCACCAAGCCAAAGCCACCAACTGCAGCTGCATTGGGAAACTCTCCAAGATCATGTTCTACACTGATGACAGTAAAGATCATGGAAGGCAGGGAACTTTTGTATAAACTTAATAGTGTCCAAAATACAATTGTAAGTACCAATACATTATTGAACTTATTCAGTGTAATAAATAAATGTCCCTAAAATACCAAATTGGTCAATTCCTTTTCCTGATCTCCTGTTGATTTGGACATTCTGAAATTATCATCTCAGACTCACTGATGACAAGTTGGTGACAAGGACTCATTGTCAGTGGGAAGTGATTCTGATTTCAATCCTGAACTATGATCTCCACAAGGAAGCACTGAACGGTCTCCTTATTTAAGAAAGGATGTAAATGCGTTGGAAGCAGTTCAGAGAAGGTTTACCAGACCAATACCTGGAATGGGTGGGTTGGACAGACTCGAAGAGTAAGATCCTGAGGGGTCTTGACAGGGTGGATGTGGAGAGGATGTTTCCTCTTGTGGGAGAATCTAGAACTTGGGGCTCATGGTTTAAAAATAAGAGGTTGCCCATTTAAGACAGAAATGAGAAATTTCTCTCTGAGGGTTGTCTGGAGGATCAGAATCCCCTCCAACTGGGAAACATATGAAATTAAAAATCCAGACCCACAGACCTGTTTTGACTTCATTTTGAAGATATAAAATACAAAATTTTTATTTGGAACAATATACTTTCATAAAATATTTGAAAAAACATTACAAGGCATTTCGAAATGGCCATCACAAAAAATGCAATCATATTCCACTTTTCCACACAGGACATGAGGTGTTTCAATGGAATCAATATTACAGACATTTCAATATGGTCATTACCGAGAGTCAGACAGTGCAAAGCTATTCACTTTATCGACATACATCATGTTAACACTCTGAGGTGCTTCAATACAATGATGATATATTTAGTGTTCACTGTACACTTTCCGTCTGAGTCGTACAGCCCGAGGGGTCTATACAATTCCCAGCCCCTCGGTGCACTGTAGCTGAAAGGTCTTAGACAGCGACCTTTCCCCATTGCGCCTTTGTGGCGGCTGCCCCCAAGCTTTAATACATCCCTCAGCACGTAGTCCACGGTGCCTCATTGTGTGGGTGGGAGAGAGAGTGATGGGGGGAGGGCTGGCACCCGCAGGGCAGTGGTGGTGTTGGGGGGGGAGCCTCCACAGCGCAGAGGGTTATACGTTCATATGTAACAATCATCCATTCTGGGCTGATTTTCCCCTCCCTGACACAGGCTCAGTGCTGGGGAAACTCAGTCGGTGCTGGACAGTCCCGTTCCCCAGAAGGTTTTGTTCTCCAGCCGCTCCATCCTGATGCTCAGGTGCTGTTGTCACAAGGCCCCGTGTTTCATCTGGACAGGTCACCTCTGTCAAAGGAACATCCTTAGATGCTTCATTTCGATTGTTCGAGTGTCGATTCCTAGGAGAGAAAATCCAGCAGAGTTCAGGTGACATTAAAAGAATCCAACACTTTGGACAAGTGTGTAAAGGAGCCGTTCAGGAGCACAGACCGATTAAATTACACTCTACATCCTGGGTACCAATAGCAGCTGGAAAGTGGGTCACAGGAGCTGCACGGTGATGGAGCACAGAGTGTAGAGGAGAGGAGGCTTACAGGGGAGGCAATGGGCAAGAGCTGGACACTCCACAGGAGCTGTGCTGACCGACAGAGGGAGGGCCAGAGGACAGAGTTAGAGAACCCTGCAATAGTCCCTCCTCCCACTGTGAGGGGTGTAGATGGGGACAGGCGGTGAGCACGGAGATGTGGATATTGAGTGAGTGAAGGGAATCCGAGATGACCTTCCCAGTGACTGAATCATCTAATATCCGGGTTAAAGGACGGTGGTTTGGAAAGTGTAGGAGGAGACTGAACAACAACAACTTGTATTTAAATAGAACCTTAAACAGAACATATCCTACGTGCTTATGCAACAAAATTTGACACTGAGCTACACAAGGGTTCAGGCAGTGGGGTAGGCTTTAAGGAGCAAATGGTGTTGTTGGGAGGTAAGGAAGAGAGACAGACACAGACAGGCAGAGGCTGAGGGAGGGAATTCCAGAGTTCGGGCCCAGGCAGCTAAAGGCTCAGCCACCAATGATGCAGCGATGGAAAATCTGGGATTCTGAAGACACCAGAATTGGAGGAGTGCAGAGATCTGAGGGTTGTGGGGCTGAAGGAGGTTACACATGGGGAGGAGTGAGGCCACAGAATGTTTGATAAAAGGATGAGAATGTTAAAATCGGTCTATCTCAGTCCTAAATAAATTCAAGGATGAACAGCAGCAGATTTACAATCAAACCCTTGTGGCACGGGGACCCCCCAAAGGACAGGGGAGTGGGGGGAAGTGGGGGAGATACCAAAATGAGTGAGTGAGTGCGGAACTGTGTGAAGTGCTGTCTTTCAGCTGAGATGTTAAACTGCCTGCTCAGCTGTCTAGCAGCCTCCTGTGCAGTGAAGTGTTCGGGCACAGCACGCCGAAATTATTCACCGAAAACCGGTTTCTGGTTGTCTGGGCTGTAGCTGGGCCGGCGGGGCACAGCTGCCGTTCTCTGTAGCCGGCAGAGCCCTGAAACTGGTCGGTGACCGCGCCTCAATCCAACCTTGCGGCCCAGTGGGTGCAGGAGGCCCGGTGTTCATCGGCAGGTTTCACCATTTTCCCGGGCTCGGTTGGTGTCGGTGACCCAATATAGTACCGCTGGGGGCTCTGCTCTTTCCAACAAGCCTGACCACGATCACACATGTGGTTTTGGAGGAAAAGACTTCAGACCACAGGCATGAAAAATCCCGTTATAAGGATTATAAGCCTTATAATATAAGCCTCCCCTGGTTTTGGCAGCGTTTGACGCCGCTTGTGCCCCACCAGCACCTTCCGATGCAGCAAAATGTCCAGACACGGGTCGCCAAATTTATTCACCGAAACCGCTTTCCGGTCTCTGGGCTCTAGCTCGGCCAGGCAATGTGCTGTGGGCAGCGCACAGCTACCGTTTTCCATAGCCGGCCAAGCCATAAGACCATAACATGCAGGAGCAGAAATAGGCCATTCAGCCCATCGAATCTGCTCTGCCACTCAATGAGATCATGGCTGATCTGATAATCCTCAACTCCACTTTCCTGCCTTTTCCCCATAACCCCCGATTCCCTTTCTGATTAAAAATCTATCTCAGCCTTAAATTTACTTAACGACCCAGCCTCTACAGCCCTCTGCAGATTCACTACCCTCAGAGAAGAAATTCCTCCTCATCTCTGTATTAAATGGGCGACCCCTTGCTCTAAGATTATGCCCTCTGGTCCTAGACTCTCCCACAAGGGGAAACAACCTCTCACCATCTACCCTGTCAAGACACCGAAGAATCTTTAATGTTCAAATAAGGTTGTCTCTCATTCTTCTAAATTCCAATGTGTACAGGCCCAACCTACTCAACCTCTCCTCATAACAAAAGCCCCAGAAGCAGCTGTTAAAAGTCAACCAGGTTATTGTGGGACTGGAGTCACATGGAGACCAGACTGGGTAAGGACGGCAGGTTTCCTTCCCTAAAGGGACATTTGTGAACCAGTTGGGGTTTTACAACAATCCAACAGCTTCACTGTCACTTTTATTGCAACTAACTTTATATTTGCAGATTTTAAATTTAAATTCATTATTCATTGAAGTTCCCCATAGAGGGTCTGAATTCACATTGTCTGGGTGATTAGTCCAGGCCTCTGGATCACTTGTCTAGTAACATAATCACTGCACTACCAAACCCATAACTCAGAGATTAAATACAGAACACCTGAAACAGAAACCTCTCACCTCTTACAGAGAGATGGATGTGATCAGTGTGCTCCCAGTGTAACCCTGCACCTGTTCTCTTGTAAATCTGACACTGATCCTGGTTCTGGTCTGACTTCCTGAGGTCAGAGATTAGAACTGACCAGTTGCCTTGTTCCAGTTGATCGGTGAACAACTGACAGTGTAAAACAAAGGGAGATCCTCTAAAGGAGGTGCAGGATCAGAGGGACCTCGGTGCATATGTACATTGGTCATTGAAGATGACTGGGCATGTCCAGAGTGCTGTTAATAAAGCATATAGTATCTTAGGGTTTATTAATAGGGGCATTGAGCACAAGAGTAAGGAGGTCATATTAAACAAATAAGACACTAGTTAGGCCTCATCTGGAGTACTGCGTCCAGTTCTGGGTGCCATACTTGAGGAAGGATGGGAAGGCATTGGAGAGAGTACAGAGGAGATTCACAGGGATAATTCCCGGATGAAGAACTGGAGCTATGAGGATAGATTGGAGAGGTTGGGACTGATTTCCTTGGAGAAAAGAAGGCTGAGGGGAGACTTGATAGAGGAATTCGAGATCCTGAGGGGTAAGGACAGGGTAAATAGTGAGAAACTGTTCCCACCCAGGAGAACATCAAGAACTAGAGGGTACAGATACAAAATAATTGGCAAAAGGAGTAAATGTGATGTGCGGAAAGATTTTTTCACCCAGAGGGTGGTTGGAGTCCGGAACAAACTCCCTGAAAGGCTGGTGGAGGCAGGTTCGATCCAGGTATTCTAAAGGGAATCAGATTGCTCCCTGAAAAGAGAGAATGTGCAAGGTTACGGGGATAAGGCAGTGGGGTGAGACTAGGCAGATTGCTCTGTCAGAGAGACAGTGCAGACACAATGGGCCAAATGTCCTCTTTCTGCACTGTAAAGATACTGTGATATCTGTACAGGTACATTATCCTGTACTCCCCCCTCACACATTCTGTGAATCAGCTGCTGCTGTCAATGTTAACTTTCAAAAGGAAATTGGATGAATTATCAAAGGGAAGGATAATTACAGGGAGAAAAAAAAATTTGAAGAACTGATTTGGCCTTGCGAGTGATAAAGTCATTTCAGAAGCCGCTGGCTGCTGCAGGGAGAGATCATTTGTCTCTGGGTGAATGAATTTCAAAAGGGACAAAGTGTCTCTTCCTCAAACCCGTTTCTCGATCTTGTGATTAAAGTGATACAACCCCACCCTCTGCTGGCGGATGGACGCTACTACACAAGCGGAGGGGAAATCATCAGGGATTCAGTCAGAGAGCAGGTCAATCAAAAATGACAGGGAAAAGTGTTCAGTATTTTCAGAGGAAAGCTGTAACGTACAGGTCGGGGGAAGTAGAAATTAAGTTTTATTTTTGATTGCAAAATCGGTGGGGAGCGCCAGCGCAGTACCCCCACATCTGGAGTCACATCTCGACCAGACTGGGTAAGGATGGCAGGGTTTCCATCCCTAAAGAGACATCAATGAACCAATTGGGGATTTACAACAATCCAACAACTTCATGGTCACTTTTATTGCAACTAACTTCAGATTTCCAGATTTTTATTTAATCAACTCAATTTAAATTCTTTAAGTGCTATGTTGGAATTTGAACTCTCATTCTCCGGAGTATTAGTCTGGTTAGAAAACCACAGCACCGCCAAATCTTCCCCACATGGTACATTTGGTCACTTCACCCCACCCCTCCCCTGCTCCTCCAATACCGACCCTCCGACAATGCAGCGCTGCCTCAGTACTGAGCCTGAGACAGTGCAGCACTCCCTCAGTACTGACCCTCCGACAGTGCAGCGCTCCCTCAGCACTGAGCCTCAGACAGTGCAGCACTCCCTCAGTACTGAGCCTCATACAGTGCAGCGCTCCCTCAGTACTGAGCCTCAGACAGTGCAGCACTCCCTCAGTACTGAGCCTCAGACAGTGCAGCACTCCCACGGTAGGGATGTAGTGTTTTCTGGGAACACTAGGATTTACGCACTGAGTATTTATGGAGTGGGAATTGAGACAGTTAAACGGTTTGAACTGTTTACTGTGTGGATCCAGGATCACACGGATTTACAGGACCAGTCGTGAACAGCAGCAGATTGTTGGAGGGGGAACCGCACAGACTCCAGTGTCTGAATGAGTGACTCCTGTTCCTGGGAACAAACTGAACACTGCAATGGGAAGGAAGGGACAGGAAGGGGCCCATTCTCACAGACCCATTCTATGGTGAAATATCACACAGCATTTCAAACCTTCCAATGTTACTACCTGTCTATCCAGCATGTTCAAATGTAAGAGCTGAAAACACATGCAGTAGTTTAGAAACAGATTTACCTGGTGCAGGTGTACTCGGTACAGGTGTGTTCGGTACAGGTGTACTCGGTACAGGTGTACTCGGTACAGATGTGTTCGGTACAGGTGTACTCGGTACAGGTGTGTTCGGTACAGGTGTACTCGGTACAGGTGTGTTCGGTACAGGTGTGTTCGGTACAGGTGTACTCGGTACAGGTCTGTTCGGTGCAGGTGTGTTCGGTACAGGTGTGTTCGGTACAGGTGTACTCAGTACAGGTGTGTTCGGTACAGGTGTGTTCGGTACAGGCGTGTTTGGTACAGGTGTACTCGGTACAGGCGTGTTCGGCACAGGTGTTTGAGGTCGCTCTAAAGAAAACATCATGTGTTTAGTATTGTGTGTGAAACAAACTGCAGAAATGTTCAAAGTCTCTAACGGGCTTTAGGGAAACACATCCTGGGAGGAACGAGACTCAGGTCAAAATGATCGGAAAGGGTCAGGAACATGGTTGGCAGAGTGAAAAATCCAACAGGATTGCATTAACTGTGGGGGGTAGAATGGAAGGTTTCCAGAGTTACCCTGAGCAGGATCATTCCCAGCAGCCTACATCCCCCTGTGGATGAGATCCCCCCAGGATCCTGGGTCTACTGGGATACACTTTCAAGGTAAGTGCACTGGGTCTTGTAAAGGCTGCCTGAGAGGTGCGATGGGCCCCACCTCCTGCACCCCAACATCTGGAGACAAACGGAGCTCTCTGCTGGAGAGTGAGTGCAGCTTGATAGCTCCATTAACTCCTTCCATCACCCAGTTTGACAGCTCTGTCCTTCAGGGCTCCATCAGCTTGGTCGGTGATGGTATTACTGATCCACCCTTGGTGATGGACAGTGAAGTCCCCACTCAGTACATTCTGTGTCCTTGCCACTCTCACTGCTTCCTCCAAGTGGTGTTCAGCATGGAGGAGTACTGATTCATCAGCTGAGGGAGGGCAGTAGGTGATAATCAGCAGGAGGTTTCCAGGTCCATGTTTGACCTGAAGCTGTGAGACTTCATGGGGTTCAGAGTCAATGTTGAGGATTCCCGGGACTACTCCCTCCGGACCGTATACCGCACCTCTGGTGGGTCTGTCCTGCCAGTGGGACAGAACATACCCAGGGATGGTGATAGAGGAGACTGGGATTCAGGGTTAATTCTGTGATTATGACTCTGCCAGACAGCTCTCCCAACTTGGACACCAGTCCCCAGATGTTAGTGAGGGGACTTTGCAATGTCGACTGGCCTGGATTTGTCTGTGTTGTTTCCTGTTTCGATGCCTGGGATGAAGCCAGTGATGATTCAGTTTTATTTTATTATTTCTTTCCAATGGTTTGATATCAATTCATTTTGAACTGCCCTCTGACCTCCTCGGCCAGCTTAACCAACCAGGTTAACGTGGGACTGGAGTCACATAGAGACCAGACTGGGTAAGGACAGCAGGTTTTCTTCCCTAAAGGGACATTCGTCAACCAGTTGGGGTTTTACAACAATCCAACAGCTTCAGGGTCACTTTTATTGCAACTAACTTTATATTTCCAGATTTTTATTTAATAAACTGAATTTAAATTCTGGAAGTGCCATGCTGGGATTTGAACTCTCATCCTCTGGATTGTTAGTCCAGGCCTCTGTATTACTAGTCTAGTAACATAACCACTGAACGACCGAACCCATACAGAGATTAAATACAGAATGTCTGAAACAGAAACCTCTCACCTGTTACAGAAAGATGGATGATATCAGTTTGCTCCCTTACAAAAGCAGCAGCTATTCTCTTGTAGATGTGACATATATACTGGATCTGGTCTGTCTCCTTGAGGTCAAAGATCAGAACTGACCAGTTGCCTTGTCCCAGTTGATCTTTGAACAGGTTTGTTCTGTTTGTGAATCGTGGATCTTGTTCTGTCAAATCGTCGTTCCCAGCGATGAACTTGTGTAAAATTTCACTCTTGGCTGTAACCCAGACTGCCAGTAAATCTGAGACTGGGACATTCCCTTTGTAGGTACAGGGCAGCACAACCTGCTCCCCAAGGAACCCAGAAACTGGGACAGACGAGTCTACCTGGAAAAGATTGAAAGTATTTATCCACAGATATAACCTCCCTGCTGGTACATTACATCCCAAGCTTCACATGGTTACACTGCGATGCTCGATTTACAAGAAACACTGATCAGTAACTCACTGCTTTCATTTCTGTGGGAAGGTTAAAGCTCAGGCATTAAGGACCTTCAACTAAACCCAGCTTGTGCTGGAGATTTGTAAGCACAGAGCAGCTGGACAGCACTTTGAATCACATGTTTTTCATTTGTACACATGCTGGGAGAACACATCAGGATATTGGTCACCTACCCTTGGGAGAAAAATCACAGACTGGGGGTGCACAATGTGAGGTGGAACTCAGGAACAGAAAACTGACCCTGAAATGTAAGATTGGAATCCCCAGTCCTGATGACTCTACTCCCCATGTTCGTGGACGTTCCCAGTTCTATTTGATCCCAGGAATGTCGCAGACTCCTGATCCCAGTGCTGAGGACCCCATCCCAGTCCCACGGGATCCCAGTCAACCATCCCAGTGTCACCGAGTGTTGCTCAGTGTCCAAATCCCATTTTTCACATCACAGGGGTTAATCTGAAGACATTAACTGCCTTCCTTTCAGCTCTCATGATCATTATTTTATGAATAAACTATAGAATTGGAGAAACATTTCTGAATGAACATTCCAAATCATTTCAAAATGGTCATTACGCAAAGAGCAATGAAATTCAAATTTGACATAATGTTGCAGTTGAGATACCTCAAACCCACCGTGATACAACTCTGTCACCCCCTCCAGTCCCTGCAAACCTCCCGATCTCTGTAACCTCCTCGAAACCCCTACAACCCTCCCTACCTCTGTAACCTCCTCCAGTCCCTACAACCCTCCCTATCTCTGAAATAAACTCCGACCCCTACAACCCTCCCAACTCTGTAAACTCCTCCAGTCACTACAACCCTCCATATCTCTGTAACCTCCTCCAGCCCCTGCAACACTCCCTATCTCTGTAACCTCCTCCAGCCCCTACAAACCTCCCTATCTCTGTAAAAACATCCGACCCCTACAACACTCCCTATCTCTGTAACCTCCTCCAGCCCCTACAAACCTCCCGATCTCTGTAACAACATCCGACCCCTACAACCCTCCCTATCTCTGTAACCTCCTCCAGCCCCTACAACCCTCCCTATCTCTGTAACAACAATTCACCCCTACAACCCTCACTACCTCTGTAATCTCCTCCAGCCCCTACAACACTCCCTATCTCTGTAACCTCCTGCAGCCCCAACAACGTTCCCTATCTCTGTAACCTCCTCCAGTCCCTACAACCCTCCCTATCTCTGTAACCTCCTCCAGTCCCTACAGCCCTCACTATCTCTGTACCCTCCTCCAGTCCCTACAACCCTCCCTATCTCTGTAACCTCCGCCGCCACTACAACCCTCCCTATCCCTGTAAAGTCCTCCAGCCCCTACAACCATCCCAATCTCTGTAACCTTGTCCAGACCCTACAACCCTCCCAATCTCTGTAACTTCCTCCATTGCCTGCAAACCTCCCTATCTCTGTAACCTCCTCCAGCCCCTACAACCCTCCCTATCTCTGTAAAAACCTCTGACCACTACAAACTTCCCAACTCTGTAACCTCCTCCAGTCTCTACAACACTCCCTATCTCTGTAACCTCTCCAGCCACTTCAACACTGCCTATATCTGTTGCCTCCTCCAGCCCCTACAAACCTCCCTATCTCTGTAACCAACTCCAGCCCCTACAACACTCCCTATCTCTGTAACCTCCTCCAGCCCTTCAACCCTCCCTATCTCTGTAACCTCCTCCAGTCCCTACAACCCTCCCTATCCCTATAACAACCTCCGACCCCTACAACCCACCCCATCTCAATAACCTCCTCAAGTCCCTTCAACCATCCCTATCTCTGTAACCTCCTCCAGCTCCTACAACCCTCCCTATCTCTGTAATCTCCTCCAGCCGATACAACCCTCCCTATCTCTGTAACCTCCTCCAACCCCTACAACCCTCCATATCTCTATAATCTCCACCAGTCCCTAAAAACCTCCCTATCTCTGTAACCTCCTCCAGTACTTACAACACTCCCTATATCTGTACCAACCTCCGACCCCGACAACACTCCCAACTCTGTAACCTCCTCCAGTCCCTAAAACCCTCCCTGTCTCTGTAACCTCCTCCAGCCCCTTCAACCCTCCCTATCTCTGTAACCTCCTCCAGCCACTACAACCCTCCCTATCTCTGTAACCTCCGACCCCTACAACACTCCCAACTCTGTAACCTCCTCCAGTCTCTACAACCCTCCCTATCTCTGAAACCACCTCCAGCCCCTGAAACCCTCCCTCTCGCTTTTGCCTCCTCCAGCCCCTACAATCCTCCCTATCACTATTACCTACTCCAGTCCCTACAACCCTCCCGATCTCTGTAACCTATTCCAGACCGTACAACCCTCCCTATCTCCGTAAACTCCGCCGCCCCTACAATCCTCCCTCTCTCTGTAACCTCCTCCAGTCCATACAACCCTCCCTATCTCCGTAAACTCCGCCGCCCATACAACGCTCCCTATCTCTGTAACCTCCTCCAGCCCGTACAACCATCCCTATCTCTGTAACCTGCTCCAGTCCCAACAGCCCTCACTATCTCTTTACCCTCCTCCAGTCCCTACAAACTTCCCTGTCTCTGTAACCTCCTCCAGTCCCTTCAACCCTCGCTATCTCTGTAACAACCTCCGACCCCTACGACCCACACAACTCTGTAACCTCCTCCAGTCCCTACAACCCTCCCCATCTCTGTACCAGCCTCCGACCCCTGCAACCCTCCCAACTCTGTAAACTCCTCCAGGCCCTACAACACTCCCTATCTCTGAAACCTCCTCCAGTCCCTACAACCCTCCCTATCTCTGTTGCGTCCTCCAGCACCTACAACCCTCCCTATCTCTGTAACATCCCCCAGCCCCTCCAAACCTCCCTATCTCTGCTACCTCCGCTGCCCCTACAACCCTCCCTATCTCTGTAACCTCCTCCAGTCCGTACAACCCTCCCTATCTCCGTAAACTCCGCCGACCCTACAACCCTCCCTCTCTCTGTAACCTCCTCCAGCCCCTACAACCCTCCCTATCTCTGTAACCTCCTCCAGCCCAAACAACCTTCCCTATCTCTGTAACCTGCTCCAGTTCCTACAACCATCACTATCTCAGTAATCTCCTCCAGCCCCTACAACACTCCCTATCTCTGTAACCTCCTCCAGCCCCTACAACCTTCCCTATCTCTGTAACCTCCTCCAGTCCCTACAACCCTCCCTATCTCTGTAACTTTCTCCAGCCCCTACAACCTTCCCTATCTAAGTAACCTCCTCCAGCCCCTACAATGCTCCCTATCTCTGTAACCTCCGCCGACCCTACAACCCTACCTATCTGTGTAAACTCCTCCAGTCCCTACAGCCCTCACTATCTCTTTACCCTCCTCCAGTCCCTACAACCTTCCCTATCTCTGTAACCTCCTCCAGTCCCTTCAACCCTCGCTATCTCTGTAACAACCTCCGAACCCTACAACCCACACCATCACTGTACCCTCCTCCATCCCCTTCAACCCACCTTATTTCTGTAACCTCCGCCGCCCCTACAACCCTCCCTATCCCTGTAAAGTCCTACAGACCCTACAACCCTCCCAATCTCTGTAACATCGTCCAGACCCTACAACCCTCCCTATCTCTGTAACCTCCTCCATTGCCTGCAAAACTCCCTATCTCTGTAACCTCCTCCAGCCCCAACAACCCTCCCTATCTCTGTAACCTCCTCCAGTCCCTACAACCCTCCCTATCTCTGTAACAACCTCTGACCCCTACACACTCCAAACTCTGTAACCTCCTCCAGTGTCCTCAACCCTCCCTAACTCTGAAACCTCCTCCAGTCCCTACAACGCACCCTATCTCTGTAACCTCCTCCAGTCCCTACAACCCTCCCTATCTCAGTAACAACCTCCGACCCCTACAAACTTCCCAACTCTGTAACCTCCTCCAGTCTCTACAACACTCCCTATCTCTGCAACCTCTCCAGCCACTTCAACACTCCCTATCTCTGTTACCTCCTCCAGCCCCTACAAACCTCCCTATCTCTGTAACCAACTCCAGCCCCTACAACACTCCCTATCTCTGTAACCTCCTCCAGCCCCTACAACCCTCCCTATTTCTGTAACCTCCACCAGCCTCTACATCCCTCCATATCTCTGTAACCTCCTCCAGCCCCTACAACCCTCCCTATCTCTGTAACCTCCTCTAGTCCCTACAACCCTCCCTATCTCTATAACAACCTCCGACCTCTACAACCGACCCCATCTCAATAACCTCCTAGAGTCCCTTCAACCCTCCCTATCTCTGTAACCTCCTCCAGCTCCTACAACCCTCCATATCTCTATAATCTCCTCCAGTCCCTAAAAACCTCCCTATCTCTGTAACCTCCTCCAGCTCCTACAACCCTCCATATCTCTGTAATCTCCTCCAGCCGATACAACCCTCCCTATCTCTGTAACCTCCTCCAACCCCTACAACCCTCCATATCTCTATAATCTCCTCCAGTCCCTAAAAACCTCCCTATCTCTGTAACCTCCTCCAGTACCTACAACCCTCCCTATATCTGTACCAACCTCCGACCCCGACAACACTCCCAACTCTGTAACCTCCTCCAGTCCCTAAAACCCTCCCTATCTCTGTAACCTCCTCCAGCCCCTTCAACCCTCCCTATCTCTGTAACCTCCTCCAGCCACTACAACCCTCCCTATCTCTGTAACCTCCGACCCCTACAACACTCCCAACTCTGTAACTTCCTCCAGTCTCTGTAACCCTCCCTATCTCTGAAACCTCCTCCAGCCCCTGCAACCCTCCCTATCTCTGTTTCCTCCTCGAACCCCTACAAACCTCCCTATCCCTGTAACCAACTCCAGCCCCTACAACCCTCCCAATCTCAATAATCTCCTCCAGTCCCTACAACACTCCCTATCTATGTAAACTATTCCAGTCCCTACAAACATCCCCATCGCTGTACCATCCTCTGACCCCGACAACCCTCCCAACTCTGTAACTTCCTTTAGTCCCTACAACCCTCCCTATCTCTATAACAACCTCCGAACACTACACCCCTCCCCATCTCTGTAAACTCCTCCAGACACTACAACACTCCCTATCTCTGTAACCTCCTCCAGCCCCTACAACCCTCCCTATCTCTATAATCTCCTCCAGTCCCTTCAACCCTTGCTATCTCTGTAACCTCCTCCAAGCCGTACAACCCTCCCTATCTCTGTACCAACCTCCGACGCCTACAAACTCCCAACTCTGTAATCTGCTTCAGTCCCTACAATCCTCCCTATCTCTGTAACAACCTCTGACCCCTACAACCCTCCCTATCTCTGTAACCTCCTCCAGACCGTACAACTCTCCCTATCACTGTAACCTCCTCCAGTCCCTACAACCCTCCCGATCTCTATAACAACCTCCGACCCCTACAACCCATGCCATCTCTGTAACCGCCTCCATCCCCTACAACCCACCCTATCTGTGTAACCTCCGCCGCACCTACAACCCTCCCTATCCCTAGAAAGTCCTCCAGACCCTACAACCCTCCCAATCTCTGTAACCTCGTCCAGCCCCTACAACCCTCCTTATCTCTGTAACCTCCTCCATTGCCTGCAAAGCTCCCCATCTTTGTAACCTCCTCCAGCCCCTATAACCCTCCCTATCTCTGTAACCTCCTCCAGTCCTTACAACCCTCCCTATCTCTGTAACAACCTCCAACTCCTACAACACTCCTAACTGTATAACCTCCTCCAGTCTCCACAACCCTCCCTATCTCTGAAACCTCCTCCAGCCCCTACAACCTTCCCTATCTCTGTAACTTCCTCCAGTCTCTACAACCCTCCCTATCTCTGAAACCTCCTCCAGCCCCTGAAACCCTCCCTATCTCTGTTGCCTCCTCGAGCCCCTACAACCCTCCCTATCTATGTAATCAACTCCAGCCACTACAACCCTCCCTATCTCTATAACCTACTCCAGTCCCTACAACCCTCCCGATCTCTGTAACCTATTCCAGACCGTACAACCCTCCCTATCTCCGTAAACTCCTCCGCCCCTACAACCCTCTATCTCTCTGTAACCTCCTCCAGCCCCAACAACCCTCCCTATCTCTGTAACTAACTCAAGCCCCTACAACCCTCCCTATCTCAATAACCTCCTCCAGTCCCTACAACAATCCCTATCTCTGTAACCTCCTCCAGTCCGTACAACCCTCCCTATCTCCGTAAACTCCGCCACCCCTTCAACTCTCCCTCTCTCTGTAACCTCCTCCAGTCCCTACAACCCGCCCTATCTCTGTAATCTCCTCCAGCCCGTACAACCATCCCTATCTCTGTAACCTGCTCCAGTCTCTACAGCAATCACTATCTCTTTACCCTCCTCCAGTCCCTACAACCTTCCCAATCTCTGTAACCTCCTCCAGTCCCTTCAACCCTCGCTATCTCTGTAACCTCCTCCAGTCCCTACAACCCTACCTATCTCTGTAACAACCTCCGACTCCTACAACACTCCTAACTGTGTAACCTCCTCCAGTCTCCACAACCCTCCCTATCTCTGAAACCTCCTCCAGGCCCTACAACATTCCCTATCTCTGTAACTTCCTCCAGTCCCTACAACCCTCCCTATCTCAGTTGCCTCCACCAGCCCCTACATCCCTCCCTATCTCTGTAACATCCTCCAGCCCCTACAACCCTCCCTATCTCTGCTACCTCCACTGCCCCTACAACACTCCCTATCTCTGTAACCTCCTCCAGCCCGTACAACCCTCCCTATCTCTGTAACCTCCTCCAGTCCGTACAACCATCCCTATCTCTTTAACCTCCTCCAGTCCCTACAATCCTCCCTATCTCTGAAACTTCCTCCAGCCCCTACAACCCTCCCTATCTATGTAACCTCCTCCAGCCCCTACAATCCTCCCTATCTCTGTAACCTCCGCCGCCGCTACAACCCTCCCTATCCCGGTAAAGTCCTCCAGCCCCTACAACCCTCCCAATCTATGTAACCTCGTCCAGCCCCTACATCCCTCCGTATCTCTGTAACCTCCTCCAGTCCCTACAACCCTCCCTATCTCTGTAACAATTTCCGACCCCTACAACACTCCTATCTCTGTAAACTCCTCCAATCCCTACAGCCCTCACTATCTCTGTACCCTCCTCCAGTCCCTACAACACTCCCTATCTCTGTAACCTCCTCCAGTCCCTTCAACCCTCGCTATCTCTGTAACAACCTCCGACCCCTACAACCCACGCCATCTCTGTAACCTCCTCCATCCACTACAACCCACCCTATCTCAGTAACCTCCGCCGCCGCTACAACCTTCCCTATCTCTGTAAATTCCTCCAGCCCCTCCAACCCTCCCTATCTCTGTTGCCTCCTCCAGCCCCAACAACCCTCCCTACCTCTGTAACCAAGTCAAGCACCTACAACCCTCCCTATCTCAATAACCCCCTCCAGTCCCTACAACCCTCCCTATCTATGTAACTTCCTGCATCCCAACAACCCTCCCTATCTATGTAACCTCCTCCAGCCCCAAAAATCCTCCCTATCTCTGTAACCTCCGCCGCCTCTACAACCCTACCTATCTCTGTAAATTCCTCCATTCCCTACAGCCCTCACTATCTCAGTACTCACCTCCAGTCCCTACAACCTTTCCTATCTTTGTAACCTCCTACAGTCCCTTCAACCCTCGATATCTCGGTAACAACCTCCGACCCCTACGACCCACGCAACTATGGAACCTCCTCCAGTCCCTACAACCCTCCCTATCTCTGTACCAGCCTCCGACCTCTGCAACCTTCCCAACTCTGTAACCTCCTCCAGGCCCTACAACCCTCCCTATCTCTGTAACCTCCTCCAGACCCTGCAACCCTCCCTATCTCTGTTGCCTCCTCCAGCCCCTACAACCCTCCCTATCTCTGTAACCTCCACCGCACCGACAACCCTCCCTATCTCTGTAACCTCCTCCAGCCACGACAACCCTCCCTGTCTCTGTAAACTCCGCCGCCCCTCCAACGATCCAAATCTCTGTAACCTCCTCCAGTCCCCTACAACCCTCCCTATCTCTGTAACCTCCTCCAGCCCCTACAACCCTACCTATCTCTGTAACCTACTCCAGCCCCTACAAACCTCACTATCTCTGTAAGCTGCTCCAGCCGCTACAACCCTCCCTATCTCTGTAACCTCTTCCAGTCCCTACAACCCTCCCTATCTCTGTAACATCCGTCGCCCCTACAACCCTCCCTATCTCTGTAACAACGTCCGACCGCGACAACACTCCCAACTCTGTAACCTCCTCCAGTCTCTATAACCCTCCCTATTTCTGTAACCTCCTCCAGCCCCTACAAGCCTCCCTATCTCTATAACCTCCTCCAGTCCATACAACCCTCCCTATCTCTGTAACCTCCTCCAGTCCCTACAACCCTCTCTATCTCTGTTACAAACTCCGACCCCTACAACCCTCCCTATCTCTGTAACAACGTCCGACCGCGACAACACTCCCAACTCTGTAACCTCCTCCAGTCTCTGCAACCCTCCCTATCTCTGTAACCTCCTACAGCCCCTACAAGCCTCCCTATCTCTATAACCTCCTCCAGTCCATACAACACTCCCAACTCTGTAACCTCCTCCAGTCCCTACATCCCTCCCTATTTCTGTAACAACCTCCGACCCCTGACCACCCTCCCTATCTCTGTAACCTCTTCCAGATCCTACAACCCTCCCGATCTCTGTAACCTCCTCCAGCCCCTTCAACGCTCACTATCTCTATAACCATTTCCAGTCCCTACAACCCTCCATATCTCTGTAACAACCTCCAACTCCGACAACCCTCCCAACTCTGTAACCTCCTCCAGTCTCTACAGCCTTCCCTATCTCTGTACCCTCCTCCAGTCCCAACAACCCTCCCTATCTTTGTAAACTCCTCCAGCCCCTACAACCCTCCCTTCTGTGTAACCTCCTCCAGTCCCTTCAACCCTCCATATCTCAGTAACAACCTCCGACCCCTACAACCCTCCCTATCTTTGAAACCTCCTCCGACCCCAACAACCCTCCCAACTCTGTAACCTCCTCCAGTCTCTATATCCCTTCCTATCACTGTAACCATCTCCAGCCCCTACAACTCTCCCTATCTCTGTAACCTCCTCCAATCCCTACAACCCTCCCTATCTCTGTAAGCTCCTCCGGCCCCTACAACCCTCCCAATCTCTGTAACCTCCGCCACCCCTACAACAATCCCTATCTCTGTAACCTCCTCCAGCCCCTACAACCCTCCCTATCTCTGTAACCTCCTCCAACCGCTACAACCCTCCCTATCTCTGTAACCTCCTCCAGCCCCTACAATCCTCCCTATCATGTAACCTCCTCCAGCCCCTACAACCCTCCCTATTTCTGTCACCTCCTCCAGTTCCTACAACCCTCCCTATCTCTGTTACATCCACCAGCCCCTACAACCCTCCCTATCTCTGTAACCTCCTCCAGCCCCTACAACACTCCGAGATCTCTGCGCTTCTCCAATTCCGGCCTCTTGACCATCCCCCGATTCTCATCGCTCCACCATTGGCGGCCGTTCCTTCAGCTGCCTGGGGCCCTGAGCTCTGGAATTCTCTCCCTAAACCTCTCCGCCCCTTTCTCTCTTTCTCTCTTCTTTTATGAAAATGTATGTCTTTGACTGGTGATGCCCAGTCCTAATATCTCCTTTTGCAGCTCGATGTCAAAATCTGTCTCATTTAGGCTCCTGTGAAACCCTTTGTGGTTGTTTTACTATGTTAGAAATGCTAAACAAATGCAGTCATTGTTTCTTAATATAACTGGACTCTGATAGTAACAGATTCTGGCTAAATATTCATTCAACTGGGACTGTCAACCATGTATGGAAACCAATTCTTTAACCAACTGTTAGAATTCTCTTGGGTCCAATATTTAATCACATCTCAATGTGATTACCAGAGTTTGAATTTTGCCAACATCAGTTAATGGCCAGAACAATGGGAGGAGAAACTGTCAGGAGGTTATTTCCCCCCCTTCCCCCACCCTCCACCCCCACCAAGTGCCAGTCTGCAATTTGTTCCCATGTTTTGCTTTCAGAGAGGCACTGACCCCTTGTTCTGCTATTAACTCCTACTGATGTCTGACCTTCATGCCATTATTAACACCTGCTTTCGTCTTTAACACAATCATTAGCACCCCATTTGTCTTGTGTCCAACACATCTTTGTCAAACCTCACCTGATCTCTCACCTATCTCTGTCCATCTATTTTGTTCCTCCCAGCCCCCACTCTCTTAAACAGTATTAAAAAAACCCAACACATTTCTAAAACAAAAACAGAAATACCTGGAAAAACTTTCTCCAGGTATTCCTGTTTTTGTTTTGGATTTCCAGCATCCACAGTTCTTTCCTTTGACCATCACATTTCTACATCTCTTCAGCTCTGGAGAAGAGCCATACGGACCTAAAACGTTAACTCTGTTTTTTCTCTGCGCAGCGCACTGCCAAACCTGCTGAGTTATTCTAGCACGTTCTGTTTCTGCCAGGAGACACGTTGGATGTGCCCCCAAATCTGGTGCGAATACTGGGGGTTGGCCAGAATATCGGGAGCGCACACCCCACCCCCCCCAGTAACATTTAATGATTTGAGGTTGTCTCGGTCGGTCTGTTCCCTTTCTAGTGTTCACTTCTTAAACAGTTAAATCCTCAAGACAGCGGTGATGTCAACTCTGGAGGGTGGATGAGAAGCAACTCAGTTCAACATACATCCTGGGTACCGTGTAATATAACTCACACGGAAAAGGTAGACAATATACCAGGGAACATCAAATCCAGTGTCATCAAATCCTGTCTATGTCACTGTACAAAGTGCCTTCTCTTATCCAGGAGTAACGGAGCGAGTTTTAATTCTGTTCCCCTTGGGATCAAACCCCAGGTTTTCCAGAAAATGAAACAGGTTATCTCTATAACCTCCTCCAGTCCCAACAACCGTCCCTATCTCTGTAACCTCCTCCAGTCCCTACAAGCCTTCCTATCTCTGTACCAACCTCCGACCCCTACAACTCTCCCAACTCTGTAACCTCCTCCAGTCCCTACAACCCTCCCTATCACTATAACAACCTCCGAACCCTACAACCCTCCCCATCTCTGTAAACTCCTCCAGACCCTACAACACTACCTATCTCTGTAACCTCCTCAAGCCCCAAGAACCCTCCCTATTTCTGGAACCTCCTCCAGTAACTACAACGCCACCTATCTCTGTTACCTCATCCAGCCCAAGCAACCCTCCCTATCTCTGTAACCTCCTCCAGCAGCTACAACCATCCCTATCTCTGTAAGCTCCTCCAGTCCCTACAACCCTCCATATCTCTGTAACAACCTCCGACCCCTACAACCCTCCCAGCTCTGTAACCTCCTCCAGTCTCTACAACGCTCCCTATCTCTGTAACCTCCTCCAGCCCTGCAACCCTCCCTATCTCAGTTGCCTCCTCCAGCACCTACAACCCTCCCAATCTCGGTAACCTCCTTCAGTCCCTACAACCCTCCCTATCTCTGTAAACTCCGCCTCCCCTACAACCCTCCCTATCTCTGTAACCTTCTCCAGCCACTACAACCCTCCCTATCTCTGTAACCTCCGCCGCCCCTACAACCCTCCCTATCTTTGTAACCTGCTCCAGTCGCAACAACACTCCCTATCTCTGTAACCTCCACCAGCCCCTACAAACCTGCCTATCTCTGTAACCTCCTCCACCCCTACGACCCACCCTATCTCTGTAATGTCTGCCGCACCTACAACCCTCCCTATCCCTGTAACCTTCTCCAGCGTCTAAAACACTCCCTATCTCTGTAACCTCCTCCAGTCCCTACAATCCTCACTATCTCTGTAACCTCCACCAGCCCCTACAACCCACCCTATCTCTGTAACCTCCTCCAGTCCATACAACTCTCCCTATCTCTGTAACAACCTCCGACCCCTACAACCCTCCCAACTCTGTAACCTCCTCCAGCCTCTGCAACCCTCGCTATCTCTATAATCACCATCATTCCCGACAACCCTCCCTATCTCTGTAACATCCTCCATCCCCTACAACACTCCCTATCTCTGTAACCTCCTCCAGTCCCTACAACTCTCCCTATCTCAGTAAACTCCTCCAGTCCCTACAACCCTCACTATCTCTGTAACATCCACCAGTCCCTACAACCCTCCCTATCTCTGTAACAACCTCCGAACCCTACGACCATCCCAACTCTGTAACATCCTCCAGTCCTTACAACCCTCCCTATATCTGTAACAACCTCCGACTCCTACAGCCCTCCCTATCTCTGTAAACACCTCCAGACCCTACAACTCTCCCTATCTCTGTAACCTCCTCCATCCCCTACAACCCTCCCTATCTCTGTAACAACTACCGACCATTACATCCCTCCCAACTCTGTAACATCCTCCAGGCCCTACAACCCTCTCTATCTCTAACAACCTCCGACCCCTACAACCCTCCCTATCTCTGTAACCTCCTCCAGTCCCTACAACCATCCCTATCTCTGTTAGCACCTCCAGCCCCTACAACCCTCCCTATCTCTGTAACTTCCTCCAGTCAATACAACCATCCCTATCTCTGTAACCTCCTCAAGCCCCTACAACCCTCCCTATCTCTGTTACCTCCTCCAACCCCTACAACCCTCCCTATCTCTGTAAACTTCTCCAGCCCCTAAAACCCTCCCTATCTCTGTAAACTCCGCCATCCCTACAACCCTCCCTATCTCCGTAACCTCCTCAAGCCCCTACAACCCTACCTATCTCTGTAACCTCCTCCAGCCCCTATAACCTTTCCTATCTCTGTAACCTCCTCCGCCCCTACAACACTCCCTATATCTGTAACCTCCTCCAGCCCCTACAACACTCCGTATCTCTGTAAACTCCTCCAGCCCCTACAACCCTCCCTATCTCTGTAACCTCCTCCAGCCCCTACAACCCTCCCTATCTCTGTAACCTCCTCCAGCCCCTATAACCCTCCCTATCTCTGTAACCTCCTCCGCCCCAACAACCCTCCCTATCTCTGTAACCTCCTCCAGCCCCTACAACCCTCCCTATCTCTGTAACCTCCTCCAGCCCCTATAACCCTCCCTATCTCTGTAATCTCCTCCGCCCCAACAACCCTCCCTATCTCTGTAACCTCCTCCAGCCCCTACAAACCTACCTATCTCTGTAACCTCCTCCAGCCCATAACCCTCCCTATCTCTGTAACCTCTTCCGCCCCTACAACACTCCCTATACCTGTAACCTCCTCCAACCTCTACAACACTCTGTATCTCTGTAACCTCCTCCAGCCCCTACAACCCTCCCTATCTCTGTAACCTCCTCCAGCCCCTACAACCCTCCCTATCTCTGTAACCTCCTCCAGCCCCTATAACCCTCCCTATCTCTGTAACCTCCTCCGCCCCTACAACCCTCCCTATTTCTGTAACCTCCTCAAGCCCCTACAACACTCCGAGATCTCTGCCCTTCTCCAATTCCGGCCTCTTGACCATCCCCCGATTCCCATCGCTCCACCATTGGCGGCCGTGCCTTCAGCTGCCTGGGGCCCTGAGCTCTGGAATTCTCTCCCTAAACCTCTCCGCCCCTTTCTCTCTTTCTCTCATCTTTTATGAAAATGTACGTCTTTGACTGGTGATGCTCAGTCCTAATATCTCCTTTTGCAGCTCGATGTCAAAATCTGTCTCTTTTAGGCTCCTGTGAAACGCTTTGTGGTTGTTTTACTATGTTAGAAATGCTATACAAATGCAGTCATTGTTTCTTAATATAACTGGACTCTGATTGTAACAGATTCTGGCTAAATATTCATTCACCTGGGACTGTCAACCATGTATGGAAACCAATTCTTTAACCAACTGTTAGAATTCTCTCGGGTCGAATATTTAATCACATCTCAATGTGATTACCAGAGTTTGAATTTTGCCAACATCAGTTATTGGCCAGAACAATGGGAGGAGAAACTGTCAGGAGGTTTTTTACCCCCCCCCTTCCCCCGCCCATCACCCCCACCAAGTGCCAGTCTGCAATTTGTTCCCATGTTTTGCTTTCAGAGAGGCACTGACCCATTGTTCTGCTATTAACACCTAGTGATGTCTGACCTTCATGCCATTATTAACACCTGCTTTCGTCTTTAACACAATCATTAGCACTCCATTTCTCTGATGTCCAACACATCTTTGTCAAATCTCACCTGATCTCTCACCTATCTCTGTCCTTCTATTTTGTTCCACCCAGCCCCCACTCTCTTAAACAGTATTAAAAAAACCCAAAACAAAAACACAATTACCTGGAAAAACTTTCTCCAGGTATTCCTGTTTTTGTTTTGGATTTCCAGCATCCACAGTTCTTTCCTTTGACCATCACATTTCTACATCTCTTCAGCTCTGGAGAAGAGCCATACGGACTTAAAATGTTAACTCTGTCTTTTCTCTGCGCAGGGCACTGACAAACCTCCTGAGTTTTTCTAGCACGTTCTGTTTCTGCCAGGAGACACGTTGGATGTGCCCCCAAATCTGGTGCGAATACTGGGGGTTGGCCAGAATATCGGGAGCGCCCCCCACCCAGTAACATTTAATGATTTGAGGTTGTCTCGGTCGGTCTGTTCCCTTTCTAATGTTCACTTCATAAACAGTTAAAGCCTCAAGACAGCGGTGATGTCAACTCTGGAGGGTGGATGAGAAGCAACTCAGTTCAACGTACATCCTGGGTACCGTGTAATATAACTCACACGGAAAAGGTAGACAATATACCAGGGAACAGCTCCCTTAAGCTCAGAAGTCACAGGACAGTCGGGAGTCCAACATCGACAGAAACCTTGTCGGATCAGCTCCAGCCTACAATAAGCCAGGCTGTCTGAATCGATAACTGTAATGGTCACTATACGATTGATGCCTGAGTAATAACCTTGCATTTGGACTATACACTCGAGCCTGAATCACGGGGAGTTATTTAACTGCGTGCGCAGGTTTCCCCCAACACCTTCAGAGTGCAAATAAGACCACACAGTGGGAGTTACCCCCGCAGGTTAGCAAGGCAAGGCAAAAATCATACCAAAAACTAGGGATTATTTCTGGAGGGATAGAATTGAAAAGTAGGGAAGTGACGGTAAGCCTGCATCAAAACTTGGTTGCACTGCACTGAGATTACCACGAGCAGTTCTGGTCACCATATTACAGAAAGGACATCGAGATACTGGAGAGGGAAGATTTACAATGATGATCCCAGAAATGTGAGGGTAAACTCACATGAGTTTATATGAGGACAGGATGGACGGGCTGGGTCTTTGTTCTCTAGAAAAGAGAAGGCTGAGGGGGGTGACCTCATCGAGGTATTTAAAATTCAGAAAGGTTTGGATGGAGTGGATACAGAGGGAATGTTTCCTCTGGTGGGAGGGGAGACCAGAACTAGGGGTCATCCATATAAGATCGTCACTAATAAATCCAATGGGGAATTCCGGAGAAACGTCTTTACCCAGAGAGTGGGGGGAATGTGGAACTCGCTCCCACAGGGAGTGGTGGAAGTGAATAGTGTCGATGTAGTTAAGGGGGAAGCTGGATAAACACATGAGGGAGAAAGGAATAGAAGGATATGGCGATGGGGTGAGATGGGAGGAGGCTCGTGTGGAGCAGAAACACCAGCACGGATCAGATGGGCTGAATGGCCTGTTTCTGTGCCGCATATATGAAATCCTGTGTCATCAAATCCTGTCTATGTCACTGTACAAAGTGCCTTCTCTTATCCAGGAGTAACGGAGCTAGTTTTAATTCTGTTCCCCTTGGGATCAAACCCCAGGTTTTCCACAAAATTAAACCAGTGACCAGGCTGACATCAATAAATTCCTTTAAATGTACAATACAGGCTCTGTCCATGGTGTCAAGATAAGGCAATGGCAGAGAGTGTGGGGATGAGGTGGAATTGAAGAGAGAGGGAGCCTCCTCACTAACACTGTGCCTTTGTGTAAGATACCCTTGGTTGTGTACACATGCATATGTAGGATTAAGATTAACCTAAACTCATGGTAAACAAAGGACTTGCATTTCTCTAGCGCCTTTCCCCCACCTCAGGACATCCCGAAGCATTTCACAGCCAATGAAGGATTTCTTTTGCAGTGAGCTCACTGTTATAAGAAACACAGAAGCACACAGCAAGATCCCACAAACAGCAATGTGATTATGGCCCCAGACCATCTGCTTTTTACTGATGTTGTTGGAGGGGTAACGGAGCTAGTTTTAATTCTATTCCCCTTGGGATCAAACCCCAGGTTTTCCAGAAAATGAAACAGGTTATCTCTATAACCTCCTCCAGTCCCAACAACCGTCCCTATCTCTGTAACCTCCTCCAGTCCCAACAAGCCTCCCTATCTCTGTACCAACCTCCGACCCCTACAACTCTCCCAACTCTGTAACCTCCTCCAGTCCCTACAACCCACCCTATCACTATAACAACCTCTGACGCCTACAACCCTCCCCATCTTTGTAAACTCCTCCAGACCCTACAACACTCCCTATCTCTGTAACCTCCTCAAGCCCCAAGAACCCTCCCTATTTCTGGAACCTCCTCCAGTAACTACAACGCCACCTATCTCTGTAACCTCATCCAGCCCAAGCAACCCTCCCTATCTCTGTAAACTCCTCCAGCACCTACAACCGTCCCTATCTCTGTAAGCTCCTCCAGTCCCTACAACCCTCCATATCTCTGTAACAACCTCCGACCCCTACAACACTCCCAGCTCTGTAACCTCCTCCAGTCTCTACAACGCTCCCTATCTCTGTAACCTCCTCCAGCCCCTGCAACCCTCCCTATCTCTGTTGCCTCCTCCAGCACCTACAACCCTCCCAATCTCTGTAACCTCCTCCAGTCCCTACAACCCTCCCTATCTCTATAAACTCCACCTCCCCTACAACCCTCCCTATCTCTGTAACCTTCTCCAGCCACTACAACCCTCACTATCTCTGTAACCTCCGCCGCCCCTACAACCCTCCCTATCTTTGTAACCTGCTCCAGTCGCTACAACACTCCCTATCTCTGTAACCTCCACCAGCCCCTACAAACCTGCCTATCTCTGTAACCTCCTCCACCCCTACGACCCACCCTATCTCTGTAATGTCTGCCGCACCTACAACCCTACCTATCCCTGTAACCTTCTCCAGCGTCTACAACACTCCCTATCTCTGTAACCTCCTCCAGTCCCTACAATCCTCACTATCTCTGTAACCTCCACCAGCCCCTACAACCCTCCCTATCTCTGTAACCTCCTCCAGTCCATACAACTCTCCCTATCTCTGTAACAACCTCTGACCCCTACAACCCTCCCAACTCTGTAACCTCCTCCAGCCCCTGCAACCCTCGCTATCTCTATAATCTCCTTCATTCCCGACAACCCTCCCTATCTCTGTAACATCCTCCATCCCCTACAACACTCCCTATCTCTGTAACCTCCTCCAGTCCCTACAACTCTCCCTATCTCAGTAAACTCCTCCAGTCCCTACAACCCTCACTATCTCTGTAACCTCCACCAGTCCCTACAACCCTCACTATCTCTGTAACAACCTCCGAACCCTACGACCATCCCAACTCTGTAACATCCTCCAGTCCTTACAACCCTCCCTATATCTGTAACAACTACCGACCATTACATCCCTCCCAACTCTGTAACATCCTCCAGGCCCTACAACCCTCTCTATCTCTAACAACCTCCGACCCCTACAACCTTCCCTATCTCTGTAACCTCCTCCAGACCCTACAACCATCCCTATCTCTGTTAGCACCTCC
Source organism: Cetorhinus maximus (assembly GCF_964194155.1). Lineage (NCBI taxonomy): Eukaryota > Metazoa > Chordata > Chondrichthyes > Lamniformes > Cetorhinidae > Cetorhinus > Cetorhinus maximus. The sequence continues at coordinate 71,271 of NW_027596772.1, read as the reverse complement.
AGCCCCTACAACCCTCCCTATCTCTGTAACCTCCTCCAGTCCCTACAACCTTCCCTATCTCTGTAACCTCCTGAAGCCCCTACAATCCTCCCTATCTCTGTTACCTCCTCCAACCCCTACAACCCTCCCTATCTCTGTAACCTCCTCCACCCCTACAACACTCCCTATCTCTGTAACCTTCTCAAGCCCCTAAAACCCTCCCTATCTCTGTAACCTCCGCCACCCCTACAACCCTCCATACCTCTGTAACGTCCTTCAGCACCTACAACTCTACCTATCTCTGTAACCTCCTCCAGCCCCTACAACCCCCCCTCTCTCTGTAACCTCCTCCGCCCCTACAACACTCCCTATATATGTAACCTCCTCCAGCCCCTACAACACTCCGTATCTCTGTAACCTCCTCCAGCCCCTACAACCCTCCCTATCTCTGTAACCTCCTCCAGTCCCTACAACCCTCCCTATCTCTGTAACCTCCTCCAGCCCCTACAACCCTCCCTATCTCTGTTACCTCCTCCAACCCCTACAACCCTCCCTATCTCTGTAACCTCCTCCACCCCTACAACACTCCCTATCTCTGTAAACTTCTCCAGCCCCTAAAACCCTCCCTATCTCTGTAAACTCCGCCATCCCTACAACCCTCCCTATCTCCGTAACCTCCTCAAGCCCCTAAAACCCTACCTATCTCTGTAACCTCCTCCAGCCCCTATCACCCTCCCTATCTCTGTAACCTCCTCCGCCCCTACAACACTCCCTATATCTGTAACCTCCTCCAGCCCCTACAACACTCCGTATCTCTGTAACCTCCTCCAGCCCCTGCAACCCTCCCTATCTCTGTAACCTCCTCCAGCCCCTACAACCTTCCCTATCTCTGTAACCTCCTCCAGCCCCTATAACCCTCCCTATCTCCGTAACCTCCTCCGCCCCAACAACCCTCCCTATCTCTGTAAGCTCCTCCAGCCCCTACAACCCTCCCTATCTCTGTAACCTCCTCCAGCCCCTATAACCCTCCCTATCTCTGTAACCTCCTCCGCCCCAACAACCCTCCCTATCTCTGTAACCTCCTCCAGCCCCTACAACCCTATCTATCTCTGTAACCTCCTCCAGCCCCATAACCCTCCCTATCTCTGTAACCTCCTCCGCCCCTACAACACTCCCTATATCTGTAACCTCCTCCAACCCCTACAACACTCCGTATCTCTGTATCTTCCTCCAGCCCCTACATCCCTCCCTATCTCTGTAACCTCCTCCAGCCCCTACAAACCTCCCTATCTCTGTAACCTCCTCCAGCCCCTACAACCCTCCCTATCTCTGTAACCTCCTCCGCCCCTACAACCCTCCCTATTTCTGTAACCTCCTCAAGCCCCTACAACACTCCGAGATCTCTGCCCTTCTCCAATTCCGGCCTCTTGACCATCCCCCGATTCTCATCGCTCCACCATTGGCGGCCGTGCCTTCAGCTGCCTGGGGCCCTGAGCTCTGGAATTCTCTCCCTAAACCTCTCCGCCCCTTTCTCTCTTTCTATCATCTTTTATGAAAATGTACGTCTTTGACTGGTGATGCTCAGTCCTAATATCTCCTTTTGCAGCTCGATGTCAAAATCTGTCTCTTTTAGGCTCCTGTGAAACGCTTTGTGGATGTTTTACTATTTTAGAAATGCTATACAAATGCAGTCATTGTTTCTTAATATAACTGGACTCTGATTGTAACAGATTCTGGTTAAATATTCATTCACCTCGGACTGTCAACCATGTATGGAAACCAATTCTTTAACCAACTGTTAGAATTCTCTCGGGTCGAATATTTAATCACATCTCAATGTGATTACCAGAGTTTGAATTTTGCCAACATCAGTTATTGGCCAGAACAATGGGAGGAGAAACTGTCAGGAGGTTTTTAAACCCCCCCTTCCCCCGACCTTCACCCCCACCAAGGGCCAGTCTGCAATTTGTTCCCATGTTTTGCTTTCAGAGAGGCACTGACCCATTGTTCTGCTATTAACACCTACTGATGTCTGACCTTCATGCCATTATTAACACCTGCTTTCGTCTTTAACACAATCATTAGCACTCCATTTGTCTTGTGTCCAACACATCTTTGTCAAATCTCACCTGATCTCTCACCTATCTCTGTCCTTCTATTTTGTTCCACCCAGCCCCCACTCTCTTAAACAGTATTAAAAAAACCCAAAACAAAAACACAATTACCTGGAAAAACTTTCTCCAGGTATTCCTGTTTTTGTTTTGGATTTCCAGCATCCACAGTTCTTTCCTTTGACCATCACATTTCTACATCTCTTCAGCTCTGGAGAAGAGCCATACGGACTTAAAATGTTAACTCTGTCTTTTCTCTGCGCAGCGCACTGCCAAACCTCCTGAGTTTTTCTAGCACGTTCTGTATCTGCCAGGAGACACGTTGGATGTGCCCCCAAATCTGGTGCGAATACTGGGGGTTGGCCAGAATATCGGGAGCGCCCCCCACCCAGTAACATTTAATGATTTGAGGTTGTCTCGGTCGGTCTGTTCCCTTTCTAGTGTTCACTTCTTAAACAGTTAAATCCTCAAGACAGCGGTGATGTCAACTCTGGAGGGTGGATGAGAAGCAACTCAGTTCAACGTACATCCTGGGTACCGTGTAAAAGAACTCACACGGAAAAGGTAGACAATATACCAGGGAACAGCTCCCTTAAGCTCAGAAGTCACAGGACAGTCGGGAGTCCAACATCTACAGACACCTTGTCGGATCAGCTCCAGCCTACAATAAGCCAGGCTGTCTGAATCGATAACTGTAATGGTCACTATACGATTGATGCCTGAGTAATAACCTTGCATTTGGACTATACACTCGAGCCTGAATCACGGGGAGTTATTTAACTGCGTGCGCAGGTTTCCCCCAACACCTTCAGAGTGCAAATAAGACCACACAGAGGGAGTTGCCCTCGCAGGTTAGCAAGGCAAGGCAAAAATCAAACCAAAAACTAGGGATTATTTCTGGAGGGATAGAATTGAAAAGTAGGGAAGTGACGGTAAGCCTGCATCAAAACTTGGTTGCACAGCACTGAGATTACCACGAGCAGTTCTGGTCACCATATTACAGAAAGGACATCGAGATACTGGAGAGGGAAGATTTACAATGATGATCCCAGAAATGTGAGGGTAAACTCACATGAGTTTATATGAGGACAGGATGGACGGGCTGGGTCTTTGTTCTCTAGAAAAGAGAAGGCTGAGGGGGGTGACCTCATCGAGGTATTTAAAATTCAGAAAGGTTTGGATGGAGTGGATACAGAGGGAGTGTTTCCTCTGGTGGGAGGGGAGACCAGAACTAGGGGTCATCCATATAAGATCGTCACTAATAAATCCAATGGGGAATTCCGGAGAAACGTCTTTACCCAGAGAGTGGGGGGAATGTGGAACTCGCTCCCACAGGGAGTGGTGGAAGTGAATAGTGTCGATGTAGTTAAGGGGGAAGCTGGATAAACACATGAGGGAGAAAGGAATAGAAGGATATGGCGATGGGGTGAGATGGGGTGAGATGGGAGGAGGCTCGTGTGGAGCAGAAACACCAGCACGGATCAGATGGGCTGAATGGCCTGTTTCTGTGCCGCATATATGACATCCTGTGTCATCAAATCCTGTCTATGTCACTGTACAAAGTGCCTTCTCTTATCCAGGAGTAACGGAGCGAGTTTTAATTCTGTTCCCCTTGGAATCAAACCCCAGGTTTTCCACAAAATGAAACCAGTGACCAGGCTGACATCAATAAATTCCTTTAAATGTACAATACAGGCTCTGTCCATGGTGTCAAGATGAGGCAATGGCAGAGAGTGTGGGGGTGAGGTGGAATTGAAGAGAAAGGGAGCCTCCTCACTAACACTGTGCCTTTGTGTAAGATACCCTTGGTTGTGTATACATGCATATGTAGGATTAAGATTAACCTAAACTCATGGTAAACAAAGGACTTGCATTTCTCTAGCGCCTTTCCCCCACCTCAGGACATCCCGAAGCATTTCACAGCCAATGAAGGATTTCTTTTGCAGTGAGCTCACTGTTATAAGAAACACAGAAGCACACAGCAAGATCCCACAAACAGCAATGTGATTATGGCCCCAGACCATCTGCTTTTTTACTGATGTTGTTGGAGGGGTAACGGAGCTAGTTTTAATTCTGTTCCCCTTCGGATCAAACCCCAGGTTTTCCAGAAAATGAAACAGGTTATCTCTATAACCTCCTCCAGTCCCAACAACCATCCCTATCTCTGTAACCTCCTCCAGTCCCTACAAGCCTCCCTATCTCTGTACCAAACTCCGACCCCTACAACTCTCCCAACTCTGTAACCTCCTCCAGTCCCTACAACCCTCCCTATCACTATAACAACCTCCGACGCCTACAACCCTCCCCATCTTTGTAAACTCCTCCAGACCCTACAACACTCCCTATCTCTGTAACCTCCTCAAGCCCCAAGAACCATCCCTATTTCTGCAACCTCCTCCAGTAACTACAACGCCACCTATCTCTGTAACCTCATCCAACCCAAGCAACCCTCCCTTTCTCTGTAACCTCCTCCAGCACCTACAACCATCCCTATCTCTGTAACCTCCTCCAGTCCCTACAACCCTCCATATCTCTGTAACAACCTCCGACCCCTACAACCCTCCCAACTCTGTAACCTCCTCAAGTCTCTACAATGCTCCCTATCTCTGTAACCTCCTCCAGCCCCTGCAACCCACCCTATCTCTGTTGCCTCCTCCAGCACCTACAACCCTCCCAATCTCTGTAACCTCCTCCAGTCAATACAACCCTCCCTATCTCTGTAAACTCCGCCGCCCCTACAACCCTCCCTATCTCTGTAACCTCCTCCAGCCCGTATAAACCTCCCTATCTCTGAAAACTCCACCGCCCCTACAACCCTCCCTATCTCTGTAACCTCCTCCAGCCCGTATAAACCTCCCTATCTCTGTAAACTCCTCCAGTCCCTACAAGCCTCCCTATCTCCGTAAACTCCGCCACCCCTACAACCCTCCCTATCTCTGTAACCTCCTCCAACCCCTACAACCCTCCATATCTCCGTAACCTCCTCCACCCCTACAACACTCCCTATCTCTGTAAACTCCTCCAGTCCCTACAACCCTCCCTATCTCCGTAAACTCCGCCACCCCTACAACCCTCCCTATCTCTGTAACATTCTCCAGCCCCTACAACCCTCCCTATCTCTGTAACCTCCGCCGCCCCTACAACCCTCCATATCTTTGTAAACTGCTCCAGTCGCTACAACACTCCCTATCTCTGTAACCTCCACCAGCCCCTACAAACCTGCCTATCTCTGTAACCTCCTCCACCCCTACGACCCACCCTATCTCTGTAATGTCCGCCGCACCTACAACCCTCCCTATCCCTGTAACCTTCTCCAGCGTCTACAACACTCCCTATCTCTGTAACCTACTCCAATCCATACAACTCCCCCTATCTCTGTAACAACCTCCGACCCCTACAACCCTCCCAACTCTGTAACCTCCTCCAGCCCCTGCAACCCTCGCTATCTCTATAATCTCCTTCATTCACGACAACCCTCCCTATCTCTGTAACCTCCTCCAGTCCCTACAACTCTCCCTATCTCAGTAAACTCCTCCAGTCCCTACAACCCTCACTATCTCTGTAACCTCCACCAGTCCCTACAACCCTCCCTATCTCTGTAACAACCTCCGAACCCTACGACCATCCCAACTCTGTAACCTCCTCCAGTCCTTACAACCCTCCCTATATCTGTTACAACCTCCGACTCCTACAGCCCTCCCTATCTCTGTAAACACCTCCAGACCCTACAACTCTCCCTATCTCTGTAACCTCCTCCATCCCCTACAACCCTCCCTATCTCTGTAACCTCCTCCAGTCCCTACAACCCTCCCTATCTCTGTAACAACTACCGACCATTACATCCCTCCCAACTCTGTAACATCCTCAAGGCCCTACAACCCACTCTATCTCTAACAACCTCCGACCCCTACAACCCTCCCTATCTCTGTAACCTCCTCCAGACCCTACAACCATCCCTATCTCTGTAACCTCCTCCAGTCCCTACAACCCTCCCTATCTCTGTAAACTCCTCCAGCCCCTACAACCCTCCCTATCTCTGTTACCTCCTCCAACCCCTACAACCCTCCCTATCTCTGTAACCTCCTCCACCCCTACAACACTCCCTATCTCTGTAACCTTCTCAAGCCCCTAAAACCCTCCCTATCTCTGTAACCTCCGCCACCCCTACAACCCTCCCTATCTCTGTAACCTCCTCCAGCACCTACAAACCTACCTATCTCTGTAACCTCCTCCAGACCCTACAACCCTCCCTCTCTCTGTAACCTCATCCGCCCCTACAACACTCCCTATATCTGTAACCTCCTCCAGCCCCTACAACACTCCGTATCTCTGTAACCTCCTCCAGCCCCTACAACCCTCCCTATCTCTGTAACCTCCTCCAGTCCCTACAACCCTCCCTATCTCTGAAACCTCCTCCACCCCTACAACACTCCCTATCTCTGTAAACTTCTCCAGCCACTAAAACCCTCCCTATCTCTGTAATCTCCGCCATCCCTACAACCCTCCCTATCCCCGTAACCTCCTCAAGCCCCTACAACGCTACCTATCTCTGTAACCTCCTCCAGCCCCTATAACCCTCCCTATCTCTGTAACCTCCTCCGCCCCTACAACACACCCTATATCTGTAACCTCCTCCAGCCCCTACAACACTCCGTATCTCTGTAACCTCCTCCAGCCCCTACAACCCTACCTATCTCTGTAACCTCCTCCAGCCCCTACAACCCTACCTATCTCTGTAACCTCCTCCAGCCCCTATAACCCTCCCTATTTCTGTAACCACCGCCGCCCCTACAACCCTCCCTATTTCTGTAACCTCCTCCAGCCCCTAAAACACTCCGAGATCTCTGCCCTTCTCCAATTCCGGCCTCTTGACGATCCCCCGATTCCCATCGCTCCACCATTGGCGGCCATGCCTTCAGCTGCCTGGGGCCCTGAGCTCTGGAATTCTCTCCCTAAACCTCTCCGCCCCTTTCTCTCTTTCTCTCATCTTTTATGAAAATGTACGTCTTTGACTGGTGATGCTTAGTCCGAATATCTCCTTTTGCAGCTCGATGTCAAAATCTGTCTCTTTTAGGCTCCTGTGAAACGCTTTGTGGTTGTTTTACTATGTTAGAAATGCTATACAAATGCAGTCATTGTTTTTTAATATAACTGGACTCTGATGGTAACAGATTCTGGCTAAATATTCATTCACCTGGGACTGTCAACCATGTATGGAAACCAATTCTTTAACCAACTGTTAGAATTCTCTCGGGTCGAATATTTAATCACATCTCAATGTGATTACCAGAGTTTTAATTTTGCCAACATCAGTTATTGGCCAGAACAATGGGAGGAGAAACTGTCAGGAGGTATTACCTCCCTCTTCCCCCTCTGCGCAGCGCACTGCCAAACCTCCTGAGTTTTTCTAGCACGTTCTGTTTCTGCCAGGAGACACGTTGGATGTGCCCCCAAATCTGGTGCGAATACTGGGGGTTGGCCAGAATATCGGGAGCGCCCCCCCCCACCCAGTAACATTTAATGATTTGAGGCTGTCTCGGTCGGTCTGTTCCCTTTCTAGTGATCACTTCTTAAACAGTTAAATCCTCAAGACAGCGGTGATGTCAACTCTGGAGGGTGGATGAGAAGCAACTCAGTTCAACGTACATCCTGGGTACCGTGTAATATAACTCACACGGAAAAGGTAGACAATATACCAGGGAACAGCTCCCTTAAGCTCAGAAGTCACAGGACAGTCGGGAGTCCAACATCTACAGACACCTTGTCGGATCAGCTCCAGCCTACAATAAGTCAGGCTGTTTGGAATCGATAACTGTAATCGTCACTATACGATTGATGCCTGAGTAATAACCTTGCATTTGGACTATACACTCGAGCCTGAATCACGGGGAGTTATTTAACTGCATGCGCAGGTTTCCCCCAACACCTTCAGAGTGCAAATAAGACCACACAGTGGGAGTTGCTCCCGCAGGTTAGCAAGGCAAGGCAAAAATCAAACCAAAAACTAGGGATTATATCTGGAGGGATAGAATTGAAAAGTAGGGTAGTGACGGTAAGCCTGCATCAAAACTTGGTTGGACAGCACTGAGATTACCACGAGCAGTTCTGGTCACCATATTACAGAAAGGACATCAAGATACTGGAGAGGGAAGATTTACAATGATGATCCCAGAAATGTGAGGGTAAACTCACATGAGTTTATATGAGGACAGGATGGACGGGCTGGGTCTTTGTTCTCTAGAAAAGAGAAGGCTGAGGGGGGTGACCTCATCGAGGTATTTTAAATTCAGAAAGGTTTCGATGGAGTGGATACAGAGGGAGTGTTTCCTCTGGTGGGAGGGGAGACCAGAACTAGGGGTCATCCATATAAGATCGTCACTAATAAATCCAATGGGGAATTCCGGAGAAACGTCTTTACCCAGAGAATGGGGGGAATGTGGAACTCGCTCCCACAGGGAGTGGTCGAAGTGAATAGTGTCGATGTAGTTAAGGGTGAAGCAGGATAAACACATGAGGGAGAAAGGAATAGAAGGATATGGCGATGGGGTGAGATGGGGTGAGATGGGAGGAGGCTCGTGTGCAGCAGAAACACCAGCACGGAGCAGATGGGCTGAATGGCCTGTTTCTGTGCCGCATATATGAAATCCTGTGTCATCAAATCCTGTCTATGTCACTGTACAAAGTGCCTTCTCTTATCCAGGAGTAACGGAGCGAGTTTTAATTCTGTTCCCCTTGGGATCAAACCCCAGGTTTTCCACAAAATGAAACAAGTGACCAGGCTGACATCAATAAATTCCTTTAAATGTACAATACAGGCTCTGTCCATGGTGTCAAGATAAGGCAATGGCAGAGAGTGTGGGGATGAGGTGGAATTGAAGAGAGAGGGAGCCTCCTCACTAACACTGTGCCTTTGTGTAAGATACCCTTGGTTGTGTATACATGCATATGTAGGATTAAGATTAACCTAAACTCATGGTAAACAAAGGACTTGCATTTCTCTAGCGCCTTTCCCCCACCTCAGGACATCCCGAAGCATTTCACAGCCAATGAAGGATTTCTTTTGCAGTGAGCTCACTGTTATAAGAAACACAGAAGCACACAGCAAGATCCCACAAACAGCAATGTGATTATGGCCCCAGACCATCTGCTTTTTTACTGATGTTGTTGGAGGTGTAAATATTGGCCCCCAGGAAACCAGGAGAGCTCCCCCCTGCTCTTCTTCCAAATAGAGGCCATGGGATGTTTTATACTCACCTGAGAGGGCAGACGGGGGTTTAATGTCTCATCTGAAAGATGACAAATCTGACAAGGCAGCGTTTCCTTGGTACAGGCCCTCCGACAGTGCAGCACTCCCTCAGTACTGACCGTCTGACAGTGCAGCACCCCCTCAGTACTGACCCTCCGACAGTGCAGCACTCCCTCAGTACTGACCCTCTGACAGTGCAGTGCTCCCTCAGTACTGACCCTCTGACAGTGCAGTGCTCCCTCAGTACTGACGGGGTGCTGCAGTACGGAGGGTCAGTACTGAGGGGGTGCTGCACTGTCGGAGGGTCAGTACTGAGGGGGTGCTGCACTGTCGGAGGGTCAGTACTGAGTGGGTGCTGCACGGTCGGAGGGTCAGTACTGAGGGAGTGCCGCACTGTCGGAGGGTCAGTACTGAGGGAGTGCCGCACTGTCGGAGGGTCAGTACTGAGGGTGTGCCGCACTGTCGGAGGGTCAGTACTGAGGGTGTGCTGCACTGTCGGAGGGTCAGTACTGAGGGGGTGCTGCACTGTCGGAGGGTCAGTACTGAGGGGGTGCTGCACTGCCTGAGGTGCCGTCTTTCAGATGAGACATTAAAGCTGGGTCCCGTCTGCCGTCTCAGGTGGGTGTAAAAGATCCCATGGGCACTATATTTAAGAAGAGTGGGGTGGGGGTTCTCCCCATGTCCTGGAACCAAAACCACTAAAAAGAAACTGATGACCTGGGTTATCCTCAGATTGATGAAGGATCTTGCTGTGTGCAAATTGGCTACCGACTTCCCTGCATTACAGCAGTGAGCAGAGTTCAGAAATTAAAGTACTTCATTGTTTGGGGCCATAAAGCGGGATGGGACGCCCTGAGGCGGTGAGCGGCGCTAGATAAATGCATGTCCCCCATTCACTTATTCTTGCTGCTTAACAGTGGCGAAGGCGCCTTTAAGAAGTGGGCGGGGCGCGGCTGACGTCAACCCCTGCCTTGTATGGTCATTGATGTGTGTCGGAAGGGACGTCCTCTCGTTGGCTGGGGACACAGTTTGAATCATCTTCTTGATGTAAATTTCTGGCAATGACTGAGGGCAGTTTGATAAAATCTCTCACACATTTTGCAGCCACAAGTCTGGACGTGAATCGAGGAGGCGAAAGCATCTCTGGTGAGTAGAGATTTAAATATATATAATATATATATGTAGACATATATTAGTGAACAAAATAACAGGAAACAAGTTTAGAAAAGTTTTTCAGAAGTTGGCCTTAAACTTTTTCCTGCCAGAGAAGTGTTGGTTTGCAATTGGCTATCAAATGGTAAGTAACCTGGTTACTTACATCTGTAAGTCTTTTTTTTAAACCATGTTGCAGGAGAAAATATCTTTTTTCAGAGTTAGTTGGTGAGCTTTTTAAAGTTGTGCCTGTTGATGCAAGGTGCCACAATCACTTTTTCTTCCGAACTGAACTTTGACCGGCACACGAAACAAAAACAGAAAATAGCTGGGAAAACCCATCAAGTCTGAGCACATCTCTGGCGAGAGAGAGAGAGAGAGATCAAGAGTTAACGTTTCGAGCCAGCGGGTCAGTTTAATGTGCTGTGTCCCAACGCTGAATACAAACTCTCTGTCTCTGCCGCCACGGGTTGATTTTAGGGACCATCGAACAATCGGCACTGTCTCCAGGAGAGGAGGTTGGGGGACATAAGCAGAATTGATGGCCGCGTTAGAGGAATGATATACTTTCTCAGTGGGGGAGTGGGTTTCGTTAAGGCACAGTTCATGGTTCAGCACCTCCCCACTTTTTTTTTTAGAAAAGGTGATGTTTTTGAGATGGTCCCTTAGGTGAACACGTGGATTTGGTTTCCAGTTTTGAAGTTTATACTGCGCTGCTTGTAGTTTGTAAGAGTGATTGATTGATTCATTCGGGATCACTCAGGGTGGATGGGTTGCTGCCAGCTCTGGTGGGTGGGGGTCGGGGGATGGGGGCGCGGGTCTGAAGAGTTCGAAATGAAAGTTAGATATTGGTGTGTGTTTGGGGAATCCCAATTTTTGAGTCCAGGAGAGTGTGTGTGTGAGAGAGAGAGAGCGTGTGTGTGTGTGAGAGAGTATGTGTGTGAGAGAGAGAGAGAGCGTGTGTGTGTGTGAGAGAGAGAATGTGTGTGAGAGAGAGAGAGAGCGTGTGTGTGAGAGAGATGTGTGTGAGAGAGTGTGTGAGAGAGAGAGAGCGTGTGTGTGTGAGAGAGTGTGTGTGAGAGAGAGATGTGTGTGAGAGAGAGAGAGCGTGTGTGTGTGTGAGAGAGAGATGTGTGTGAGAGAGGGAGCGTGTGTGTGTGAGAGTGTATGTGTGTGAGAGAGAGCGTGTGTGTGAGAGAGAGATTTGTGTGAGAGAGGGAGCCTGTGTGTGTGAGAGTGTCTGTGTGTGAGAGAGAGCGTGTGTGTTTGAGAGAGAGAGTGTGTGTGAGGGAGAGAGCGTGTGTACGTGTGAGAGAGAGTATGTGTGTGTGAGAGAGAGAGCGTGTGTGTGTGTGAGAGAGTGTGTACGTGTGAGAGAGTGTGTATGTGTGTGAGAGAGAGTGTGTGGGAGAGGCTATGTGTGTGTGTGAGAGAGATGTGTGTGAGAGAGAGAGCGTGTGTGTGTGAGTGAGAGTGTGTGTATGTGTGTGAGAGAGTATGTGTGTGTGAGAGAGAGAGTGTGTTTATTAAATTTCTTCTATTTGATGCTGTAGTTTTTGGAGTTATTTTCTCCCAGGGAGGAACAGGAGAGATTTGGTTTTCTGTTACTCGGCCCCTCAGGAAGTGTTAGCTCCGCCCTGCAATTGGAAAAACAAAAATGCCCCCGTGTGACCTGAAGACTGAGGGTAGTTGCGGTTTCTGTGGGGCCTGTAATGGACACTGGGGGAGGATGTTTGATATGGACACCTTCCTGGACAGTGGCACCAGAGTTACTCAGGGAAAGTAGCGCTTTTCCCCACCTCAGGACGTCCCAAAGCCTTTCACAGCCAACGAAGGACCATTTTTTTTGTGTGAGGTCACTGTTGTAATGTAGGAAACGCAGACAATTTACGCACAGCAAGATCCCACAAACAGCAATGTGATAATGACTCAGATCATCTGGGGTTTTTTTTAGTGATGTTGTTTAAGGGATAAATATTGGCCCCAGGACCACGGGGAGAACTCTCCCCACCACCCCCCCCCCCCACCCCCCTGCTCTTCTTCCAAATAGTGGCCGTAGGATCTCCCCGCGACGCCCCCCTTGGCCGAATGTCAGTCTGGATTGTGAGCTCCTGATCTTTGTACTGGGGGGGCTGGTGCCCACAACCCTGTGAGTCAGAAGTAAGTGTGCGACGGACTGAGACACTGACTCACTTTGCTGGGCCGACAGGGCTTCCATGGAGCTTGTGTCTCTGAATCCACCGCAGTTAGAAACAAAACAACATGTTTACAAAAATCAGCTGTTTCACCTGAGGACAGTTTTAACAATCTGAAGGATGGCAGACTTCAGTGCAATTTGGATGTGAGATTGACTCTCACTTTTACTGTTTTACGCTCGGACATTGAATGCAAAGTGTTCTGTCCGAGAGAGGGATGTCCTTCTCCTGCTGTGTGACTATGAACAACATCTGGAGTAAGGACTGGCTCCTTGTCCCTGTCTCCACGTCCTCCCATTTACCTTTATAACCTTTTCCGTTTTAATGTTGTGAGGCTAATATTCAACCACCCCCCGCCCCCACCCCAATGAATATCGCTGTCAAATAAAAATCGGATCTGGGTCACTATCGCATTGTCCTTTGTGGGATCTTGCTGTGCGCAAATTGGCTTTTGCTTTTCCCCCCATTACGATGGTGACCCCCACTTCATAAATGGAAGGGAGTCATTTGGCTGTGAGGCTCTTTGGGATATCTTGCAGCGGTTAAAGGCGTTACAGAAATGTGAGTTCTTCACCGGATATACAGCAGGCCATTCGGCCCATCTGCTCCGTGCCGGTGTTTCTGCTCCACACGGGCCTCCTCCACCACCCCCCTCTCCATCTCACCTCATCACCCTATCCTTCCATTCCTTTCTCCCTCATGTGTTTATCCAGCTTCCCCCTAAAACACATCGATACTATTCACCTCCACCACTCCCTGTGGGAGCGAGTTCCACATTCTCCCCACTCTCTGGGTAAAGAGGTTTCTCCTGAATTCCCCATTGGGTTTATTAGTGATGATCTTATATCGATGGTCCCTAGTTCTGGTCTCCCCCACACACAAGAGGAAACAGTCTGTCTGTATCCAGGTGCGTGTTCCAGAAGGGTCTTGTCAGCAATGCCTACCACAGTCAAATAGCTCGCCAGCCATCACTATTGTGGGGGGGGCAGGTCAAAGAGTTGCTGGTGGTGGGGGTGGGATGTTGTTGACACAAAGGGGTCATTCCAGCAGCCCGAACATGATCTCTATATTCCATCACCCTTCTCCCCACCCCCCTCCCTCACCCAACCCCAACATCCCCGACTGTAACACACTCTGAACAGGTTAATCTCTAAACACCCCCACCTTCCCCCCGCAGATACACCAGGAGACGATGAAGGAGGAGATCGGAGCCGGAGTGTCCTTCCTGGTCAGCATGGTCAGGAATCGCAGCAGGCTACATCAGGAAAAGATCGAGGAGTTTGGGGAGAAGCTCACTGCGATACTGTACCGAAAATACCAGAATCACTGGTACCCAGCCAATCCCAGCAAAGGACAAGCATACAGGTAAGCAAACAGCAGAGCCGCCCAGTACAATGGCTAGAATATTACAGCACAGAAACGGGCCATTCAGCCCATCTGCTCCGTGCCAGTGTTTCTGCTCCACACGAGCCTCCTCCCACCCCCTGTTCATCTCACCCCATCACCATATCCTTCTATTCCTGGCCCCCCACCCCCCCATGTTTTTATCGAGCTTCCCCCTGAAAGAGCATAAAATATTGGACAGCACACCAGGGAGGACCCTCCTCACTATTTCTTGCATTGCGCTGAGGGACATTGTCCATCCACTTGCGAGAGCAGATGGAACAAGTCCTGGGTTTGAGTCTCCACCCCAGAGACTTCAGCCCCATAATCCAGGCCGACACTCCACAGTGCCAGTGCCGAGGGGGCGCCGCGCTGTCAGAGGGTCGGTGCCAAAGGAGATGCTGGCCTTCAGGTGAAACTTTAAACCAAAGTTCCCGTCTGCCTCCTTGGTGGGTGTAAATGATCCCACGGCCACTATTTGGAAGAGGAGCAGGGGGAAGGTCCTGGGGCCAATATTTACCCCTCAACCAACATCACTAAAAAAACAGATGATCTGGGTCATTGTCACATTAATGTTTGTGGGAGCTTGCTGTGCACAAATTGGCCGCCACGTCTCCGACATTACACAGTGAACATACTTTTGAATGAGTATTTCATTGGCTGTGAAAGGTTTTGGGACATCCTGGGGTGGTGAAGGCGCCAGAGATAAGCAAGTCTTTGTTTTGAAAAAAGCAAAAAAACTGCAGATGCTGGAAATCCAAAACAAAAACAAAAATACCTGGAAAAACTCAGCAGGTCTGGCAGCATCTGCGGAGAGGAAAACAGTTAACGTTTCGAGTCCATATGATTCTTCAACAGAACTAAGGAAAAATAGAAAAGAGGTGAAATATAAGGAGGTTTAAGAGGGGGTGGGACAGGTACAGCTGGATAGAGGGCCAGTGATAAGGTGGAGATAACCAAAAGATGTCATAGACTAAAGGGCAAAGAGGTGGTGACGGTGGTGATATTATCTAAGGGATGTGCTAATGGGGACATTAAGGGTAGAAAGCAGGACGAGCAAGGTACCAGGTAGCCCTAGTGGGGGTGGGGTGGGGGGAAGGGATCGAAATAGGCTAGAAGGTAAGAGATAAAACAATTGATGGAAATACATTTAAAAATAATGGAAATAGGTGGGAAAAGAAAAATCTATATAAATTATTGGAGAAAAGGGGGATCGGAAAGGCGGTGGGGATGGGGGAGAGAGTTCATTGATTGTCTTTGTTTTGAAAGTTGCTCGAAGTTGTCCCTGCAATACCGGCCTTTCCCCACCTGGTGGCGCCGCTGCTCAGTTTTAAATTTGGATGAGCAGCTGAACCGCTTAAAGCCCCTTTAAAGCTGAGACAATGAAATTTTAGAGGCATCTTAAAGGAAGGGAGATGGAGGTGGAGAGGTCTCGGGAGGGAATTCCAGAGTTTAGGGCCCCAGGCAGCTGAAGGCACGGCCACCAATGGTGGAGCGATGGAAATCAGGGGATGCTCAAGGGGCTGCAATTGGAGGAAGGCAGAGATTTTGGAGGGTTGTCGGTCTGGAGGAGGTTCCAGAGATAGGGAGGGTTATAGAAACTTGGAGGAGGTTACAGAGATAGATAGGGTTGTAGGGGCTGGAGGAGGTTACAGAGATAGGGAGGGTTGTAGGGGCTGGAGGAGGTTACAGAGATAGGGAGGGTTGTAGGGACTGGAGGAGGTTACAGAGATGGGGAGGGTTGTAGGGGCTGGAGGAGGTTACAGAGATAGGGAGGGTTGTAGGGGCTGGAGGAGGTTACAGAGATAGGGAGGGTTGTAGGGGCTGGAGGAGTTTACAGAGATAGGGAGGGTTGTAGGGGCTGGAGGAGGTTACAGAGATAGGGAGGGTTGTCAGGCTGGTGGAGGTTACAGAGATAGGGAGGGCTATAGAAACTTGGAGGAGATTACAGAGATAGGGAGGGCTGTAGGGGCTGGAGGAGGTTACAGAGATAGGGAGGGTTGTAGGGGCTGGAGGAGGTTACAGAGATAGGGAGGGTTGTAGGGGCTGGAGGAGGTTATAGAGATAGGGAGGGTTGTAAGGGCTGGAGGAGGTTACAGAGATAGGGAGGGTTGTAGGGACTGGAGGAGGTTACAGAGATGGGGAGAGTTGTAGGGACTGGAGGAGGTTACAGAGATAAGGAGGGTTGTAGAGGCTGGAGGAGGTTACAGAGATAGGGAGGGTTGTAGGGGCTGGAGGAGGTTACAGAGATGGGGAGGGTTGTAGGGACTGGAGGAGGTTACAGAGATAGGGAGGGTTGTAGGGGCTGGAGGAGGTTACAGAGATAGGGAGGGTTGTAGAGGCTGGAGGAGGTTACAGAGATGGGGAGGGTTGTAGGGGCTGGAGGAGGTTACAGAGATGGGGAGGGTTGTAGGGGCTGGAGGAGGTTACAGAGATGGGGAGGGTTGTAGGGGCTGGAGGAGGTTACAGAGATAGGGAGGGTTGTGGGGACAGTTTTGGAAACAAGGATGAAAGTTTTAAAATGGAGGCGTTGTTGGACTGGGAGCTAATGTATGTCAGTGAGTGACGGGGTGATGGCTGAACAGGACTTGGTACAACTTGGGAAAAGGGCCAGTAGGGTTCTGGATGGTCTAATGTCTGTCCTCTTGGATCCTTCAGTATATTTTTTCTCTCCCTGGTAGATGCATTCGGATAAACAGGAAACATAAAGCAGACCCATCCTTGTTGCTCGCTTGTCAAGACTGTGATCTGGAATATAACCAGTTGAGACTGCCCAAAGAGATTACGTTGTGGATTGATCCCCAGGAGGTGTGCTGCAGGTAAGTCTTCACCTGGATGGTTTAGCAACACAGTCACCGCAGAGACAAACACAAGGAGCTCATCTGGAGAATTGTGTCCGATTCCGACTGCCTCACACTTTAGGAGGGAAGGCGAGGCCTTGGGGAGGGTGAGGGGGAGATTGACTCGAATGGCGCCAGGGAAGAGGGACTTCAGTTCATGTGGAGAGACTGGGGAAGCTGGGATTGTTCTCCTTAGAGCAGAGAAGGTTAAGGGGGAGATTGAATCGAGATGTTCAAAATCATGAGGGGGTTTGGTTAGAGTCAATAAGGAGAAAGTGTTTCCAGTGGCAGGAGGGTCGGTAACCAGAGGGACACAGATTGAAGGGAATCGGAACCAGAGGGGGAGATGAGAATTTTTTTTACACAGCGAGTTGTTGTAATCTGGAAGGCGCTGCCTGAAAGGGGGGTGGATGCAGATTCAACAGGAACTTCCAAAGGGGGAATTGTGTCTGTCTGTCTCTCTCTCTCACTGGTGTGCTCTCTGTCTCTCCTTCACTGTACGGTAAACCTTCCCTCGGCTGTGTTCTGCCAGTTTGTGTGGGTGTTTGTTGTTTATACCAGGTTGTTAGTGGCTGTGTCTCGCGTGTTGCTGCCTGACCCGATTCCCACTAAATCTTCATTTGAAATTCCTGCAGGTGTAGTGATGGGAGTCTGCCTTTCACTGTCGCTCAGTTTGGACAAGACTCCAGGAGGGCGGCATCGTTAGACTCTGAGCAAGGCAGCGCGTCCTTGGAGTGCAGCACACCTGACTGCCACTCGGAGACTTCGTCAGATGAAGGGGATCATGCCAAAGGTCAAACAGTGAAGGAAACTGCAGCAAAAACAGCTGAAGCTACTGGCAAGGTAAAGAGAACATTGAGCACCCAGTGCTGGGAGGGGTCGGAGTGAATGGTTCCAATACTCTCCGGGCCGATCTCCCACCTTCTACCCCTGGAAACTCATCAAAAACTCAACTGCCCCCAGACCCTAACTCACATTGAGTCCCGTTCACCCATCACTATCCTGTCGCTCACTGACCTACACTGGCTCCTGGTCCAGCAACACCTCCGTTTCTAAAAAAAAATTTCATCCTTATTTCAAATCCTTCCTCACCCCTCCCTATTTCTATAAACCCCTGGAACCCTCCCTATCTCCGTAATCTCCACCAGCCCCTACAACCCTATCTCTGTAACCTCCACCAGCCCCTACAACCCTATCTCTGTAACCTCCTCCAGCCCCTACAACCCTCCCTATCACCATAACCTCCTCCAGCCCCAACCCTCCCTATCTCCATAATCTCCTCCAGCCCCTACAACCCTATCTCTGTAACCTCCTCCAGCCCCTACAACCCTCCCTATCACCATAACCTCCTCCAGCCCCAACCCGCCCTATCTCCGTAATCTCCTCCAGCCCCTACAACCATATCTTTTTTACCTTTTCCAGCCGCTACAACCCTCCCTATCTCTGTAACCTCCTCCAGCCCCTACAACCCTATCTCAGTAACCTCCTCCAGCCCCTACAACCCTCCCTATCTCCGTAATCTCCTCCAGACCCTACAACCCTCCCTATCTCTGTAACCTCTTCCAGCCCCTACAACCCTCCGAGATCTCTGCGCTCCTCCAATTCTGGCCTCTTGACCATCCCCCGCTTCCCATCGCTCTGCCATTGGCGGCCATGTCTTCAGCTGCCTGGGGGCCCTAAGCTCTGGAATTCCCTCCCTAAACTCACTCACTCCCTCCCGAACACAGTCTGTCTCTCTTTCTATCTGTGGGAACTGGCTGTGCATTTGTTGGCTGCCCACATTTCCTCTATTTACAACAGTGACCACACTTCAAATAAATTACTTCATTGGCTGTGAAACACTTTGGGACGTCCTGAGGTGGGGAAAGGCGCTAGAGAAATGCAAGTCCTTGCACATGGCCTGTGGAGACGGGGCTGGGGATTAAATGGAGCTTGTGTGTTTGATTTGTCATGTTTAATTGATTCAATAATTTTATCCCTTAGGTTTCTGGAAGTTTCTCCCAGTGCACTTCTGCGTGGCCTCTGTACCCTCACAAGCCGGTGCAGTATGCCACATTCTACCAACCCGTCCCCCTCATCAGCTACTACTTGATACCCGGACTGGACAAGGCCCTGCAACCTCCCCCAGGCTTCCTCCTGCCTCAGGTGCAGGCCCACTGCTCGAAGATCGGCAAAAGGCACAAGTGATGAAGGTCCTGGCTAGCAGAGGGATCGGATACCTCGCTCCCACTGAGCTGTGCCAACCCTGTGCTTAACTGCTCCATTCTAACACCCATGGGCATGTTTGCAAGTGGCTGAGCTGTGTGTGTGTGTGAGCGCGGTGTGTGTGTGTGAGCGAGGTGTGTGAGTGTGTGTGTGTGAGCGCGGTGTGTGTGTGTGTGTGTGTGTGAGTGCGGTGTGTGTGTGTGTGTGAGCGCAGTGTGTGTGTGAGCGAGGTGTGTGTGTGTGAATGAGTCAGAGAGAAATGTTGCTGTATATAACATTCACTACTCACGTGTGTGTGTAAGGCCCACACTGCCTATGTGTGTTTGTGGGTTTACACTGCTGCTCCTGTGGGTCTGTGTATACTTTATATATAATTGAAGCCGTCTCTGTATTATAAATCTGTTCTAAAAACTCAGGTATCTTTGAAAATATGAGGTGTGTCCACATTGCCTGACAGGTGATTGTTATTTATCATGTTTACAGGGGGAGTGTGTGAAATACCCCAGAGTCTCTGTTAATATGTATTTGTTAAATTATCATCTATCTGGCTTGTGGAATATTTAATGTTTTTGCACTTTTATTTTATTTCCTGCTGCTGATCACTCTCCATTCGCTCCTGTTGAAATCTCAGAGCCTCTCTTGGGTAAGAAACTTAGCTGTGATGCTTATCATAGCCAAATAGCCCATCAACATCCACTGAGTGAGGCTCCAGAAGGTGCCTGGCGAATGGATTGCTGAAGACATTAGGACAAACTCTAGCACTCAAAAGAGTGTGTTTTCTGTGCAATATACATTGAGCAATTTAAATTTTTTAAATCCAAAAATTGTTTAAAAGGGATTTGGGGAATTGTTTCCTGAGGATGAGGTGTTGAGGAACAACTCTGGATCCCTGGGATTTTTTAGCTCTTCTTCCTTAATGTGGGAATAGTTATTCCCATGTTCCTGTATCTTTCTCCCAGGTTAGGGGAAGGGTCCCTATCTCTGAATGGCCTCCTGAATCAGCTTGCTGTGTTTATTCATACCAAAGGCCGCAGTGTGTTAACACAGTGATCCTCTGGTCTGCTGTCCTGCTGCCATTGCCCATTCCCACCCTCAAACAGTGACTTGTGTTTCCACCCCAGTAACCCAGGGACACAAGCTCCCCAGTGGGGTGAGTGGAAGCCCCTTACCCAGACCCTCACCCAGTTCATGTCTCTCCAAGTCTTTACAGATATTGGAGAAAAATCACAGCGGACCAACACAGTGTTACTGCTCTCCAACTGGTGAATGGGAGAAACTTTTATAAAACTCAGTATTTATTGACCGTCAGTTAAGCGCGAGTTAAATGGCTTATTCTGAATGTCTCATTAAATTTCTTTTTTCTTTTGTGTAAAATAAATTAAACCACTTTGTTCAAACAACATTCCCAGGGTGGTGTGAGTTTCTGTAAAGATTGGAATACTGATTTCCTCCTTTTGGACATCTTCATGTGTTCATCAGCTGAGGCAGTTTGGGACTTTCATGGAACAATACTGGTCACTCGTTAGGGTGGGGGAGGGAGTGGGATTTTTTAATTCATTCATGTGGGCGTCATTGGCCGGGCCAGCATTTATTGCCCATCCCTAATTGCCCCTTTAGAAGGTGGTGATGAGCTGCCTCCTTGAACTGCTGCAGTCCATGTGGTGTAGGAACACCCACAGTGCTGTCAGGGAGGGAGCTCCAGGATTTTGACCCAGCGACAGTGAAGGAACGGCCGATGGATTTGCAAGTCAGGACGGTGAGTGGCTTAGAGGGGAACTTCCAGGTGGTGGTCTTCCCAACTATCTGCTGCCCTTGTCCTTCTAGATGGTAGTGGTGGTGGGTTTGGAAGGTGCTGTCTAAGGAGCCTTGGTGAGTTTCTCCAGTACATCTTGTAGATGGTACACACGCTGCTGCTACTGTGCGTCGGTGGTGGAGAAAGTGAACGTTTGTGGATGCGGTGCCAATCAAGCGGGGCTGCTTTGTCCTGGATGGTGTTGAGCTTCTTGGGTGTTGTGGGAGCTGCACTCATCCAGGGCAAGTGGGGAGTATTCCATCACACTCCTGACTTGCACCTTGTAGATGGTGGACAGGCTTTGGGGAGTCAGGAGGTGAGTTACTCACCGCAGGATTCCCAGCCCCTGGCCAGCTCTTGTAGCCACGGTGTTTATATGGCTAGTCCAGTTCAGTTTCTGGGTGGAGAGAAGGCACCAATTTCTCCCCAATTCCAGGGTTGGAGAACTTGTGGAAGAATTGACCCGAGCCACCAAAGCAGAACAGCAAACTGGAGAAACAGCAGACTTAACATGGAGTTCAACAACTTCCAGTCATGAAAGTGCTTTTATTGTTTCAGCTCATTTTTATTCATTGATATATCTCCTTTTTTGCCCCACTTGCTATCCTTCTCGCTTCCAATGTCCCCTCGCCCCACCCCAAAGGACCATCTGTCACTTCTTCCATGTTGTTCTTTCACCGACTGCAAACCCTCGTTCTGCTATAAATACATTCTCCTGTCGGAGGGTCAGTACTGAGGGGGCTCCGCGCTGTCGGAGGGTCGACACTGAGGGGGCTCCGCGCTGTCGGAGGGTCGACACTGAGGGGGCTCCGCGCTGTCGGAGGGTCGACACTGAGGGGGCTCCGCGCTGTCGGAGGGTCGACACTGAGGGGGCTCCGCGCTGTCGGAGGGTCGACACTGAGGGGGCTCCGCGCTGTCGGAGGGTCGACACTGAGGGGGCTCCGCTCTGTCGGAGGGTCGACACTGAGGGGGCTCCGCGCTGTCGGAGGGTCGACACTGAGGGGGCTCCGCTCTGTCGGAGGGTCGACACTGAGGGGGCTCCGCGCTGTCGGAGGGTCGACACTGAGGGGGCTCCGCGCTGTCGGAGGGTCGACACTGAGGGGGCTCCGCGCTGTCGGAGGGTCGACACTGAGGGGGCTCCGCTCTGTCGGAGGGTCGACACTGAGGGGGCTCCGCGCTGTCGGAGGGTCGACACTGAGGGGGCTCCGCGCTGTCGGAGGGTCGACACTGAGGGGGCTCCGCGCTGTCGGAGGGTCAGTACTGAGTGGGCTCCGCGCTGTCGGAGGGTCAGTACTGAGGGGTCTACGCGCTGTCGGAGGGTCGACACTGAGGGGGCTCCGCGCTGTCGGAGGGTCGACACTGAGGGGGCTCCGCGCTGTCGGAGGGTCAGTACTGAGGGGGCTCCGCGCTGTCGGAGGGTCAGTACTGAGGGGGCTCCGTGCTGCCGGAGGGTCGACACTGAGGGGGCTCCGCACTGTCGGAGGGTCAGTACTGAGGGGGCTCCGCGCTGTCGGAGGGTCAGTACTGAGGGGGCTCCGCGCTGTCGGAGGGTCAGTACTGAGGGGGCATTTCAAAATGCATGTTTTGTGATGGCCAATCATATTCCACTTTCCAAACAGGTCATGAGGTGTTTCAATGGAATCAATATTACAGACATCTCAATATGGTCATTACAGAGAGTCTCCACTCCCCCTCTTCCCCCCCACTCCCTCTCTTCCCCCCCACTCACTCTCTTCCCCCCCACTCCCTCTCTTCCCCCCCACTCCCTCTCTTCCCCCGCACTCCCTCTCTTCCCCCCCAATCCCTCTCTTCCCCCACTCCCTCTCTTCCCCCACTCCCGCTCTTCCCCCCAATCCCCCTCTTCCCCCCCACTCCCTCTCTTCCCCCCTACACCCCCTCTTCCCCCACTCCCTCTCTTCACCCCCCACTCCCTCTCTTCCCACCCACTCCCTCTCTTCCCCCCCACTCCCCCTCTTCCCCCACTCCCTCTCTTCACCCCCCCACTCCCTCTCTTCCCCCCCAACTCCCTCTCTTCACCCACTCCCCCTCTTCCCCCCCACTCCCTCTCTTCCCCCCACTCCCCCTCTTCCCCCACACCCTCTCTTCCCCCCACTCCCCCTCTTCCCCCCCATCCCCTTTCTTCCCCCAACTCACTCTCTTCCTCCAACTCCCTCTCTTCCCCCCCACTCCCTCTCTTCCCCCCACTCCCCCTCTTCCCCCCCACTCTCTCTCTTCCCCCCACTCCCGCTCTTCCCCCCCACTCCCTCTCTTCCCCCCACTCCCTCTCTTCACCCCTACTCCCTTTCTTCCCCCAACTCCCTCTCTTCCCCCAACTCCCTCTCTTCTCCCCCACTCCCTCTCTTCCCCCCACTCCCTCACTTCCCCCCCACTCCCTCTCTTCCCCCCACTCCCTCTCTTCCCCCCCACTCCCTCTTTCCCCACCACTCCCTCTCTTCCCCCCCATTCCCTCTCTTCACCCCTCACTCCCTCACTTCCCCCCCACTCCCTCTCTTCCCCCCCACTCCCTCTTTCCCCCCCCAGTCCCTCTCTCCCCCCCCAACTCCCTCTCTCCCCACCCGCCACTCCTTCTCTTCCCCCCCGCCATCTGTCCTTGCTTCCTCACCCCACCCCATGACCCTGGTCCCTCTCCAAACAGCCCCCTACCTCCCGGTGCCTCTCCAAACCCGCTGCTCCCCCATCAACACTGAGGGTGTGCCGCGCTGTCGGAGGTTCGGTGCCAAAGGAGATGCTGGCCTTCAGGTGAAATTTTAAACCGAGATCCCCATCTGCCTCCTTAGTGCGTGTAAAAGATCCCACAGCCACTATTTGGAAGAAGAGCAGGGGGAAGGTCTCCCCGGTGTCCTGGGGCCAATATTTACCCCTCAACCAACATCACTAAAAAAACATGATCTGGATCATTATCACATTGATGTTTGTGGGAGCTTGCTGTCCGAAAATTGGCCGCCACGTTTCCTACATTACTACAGCGAACATACTTTTGGAAAAGTATTTAATTGGCTGTGAAAAGCTTTAGCCATCCTGGGAAGGTGAAGGCGCCAGAGAAATGCAAGTCTGTGTTTTGAAAGTTGCTGAAGTTGTCTCTGCAATACCGCCCTTTGCCCACCTGGTGGCGCCGCTGCTCAGTTTTAAATTTGGATGAGCAGCGCCATCTAATGACTGAACCCCTTTAATACAGGAACAACAACAAAAAACAACTTGCATTTATATAGCGCCATTAATACTGCAAAAAAGTTCCCCCATGCACATCAGGGTTTTGTAAATGAGTCAAAAGTTGCTCCAGAGCCACCTAAGCAGATACTAGGGACTAAAAGCTTAGACAATGAAGTTTTTAAGGGGCATCTTAAAGGAAGGGAGATAGAGGATTAGGATGAGAATTCCAGAGTTTAGGGCCCCAGGCAGCTGAAGGCACGGCCGCCAATGTTGGAGCGATTGGGAATCGGGGGATGCTCAAGGGGCTGAAAGGAGCGCAGAGATTTTGGAGGGTTGTTGGGGCTGGAAGAGGTTACAGAGATAGGGAGGGTTACAGAAGCTGGAGGAAGTTACAGAGATAGAGAGGGTTATAAGGGTTGGAAGAGTTTACAGAGATAGGGACGGTTGTAGGGGCTGGAGGAAGTTACAAGGATAGGGAGTGTTATAGGGGGTTGGAAGAGGTTTACAGAGATAGGGAGGTTTGTATGGGCTGGAGGAGGTTAAAGGGATAGGGACAGTTGTAGGGGCAGGAGGAGGTTACAAGGATAGGGAGGGTTATACAGGGTTGGAAGAGGTTACAGAGTTTCTCCAGTGCATCTTGTAGATGGTACATACTGCTGCAAATGTGCGTCGGTGGTGGAGAGTGAATATTTGTAAAAGGGGTGCCATCAAGCGGCTGCTTTGTCCTGGATGGTGTTGAGCTTCTTGAGTGTTGTGGGAGCTGCACTCATCCAGGGCAAGTGGAGAGTTTCCATCAGAGACTCCTGAATTGTGCCTTGTGAACAGACTTTGGGGAGTCAGGAGGTGAGTTACTTGCCTCAGGATTCCCAGCCCCTGGCCTGCTCTTGTAGCCACAGTGTTTATATGGCTAGTCCAGTTCAGTTTCTGGGTGGAGAGAAGGGACCAATCTCTCCCCGATTCCAGGGGTGGAGGTCCTGTGGAAGAATTGACCTGAGCCACCAAAGGAGAGCAGCTGGTGACACAGGATGTTCATCCAGAGAGAGTCCCGAACCTCGTAATCCCACCCCCCGCACCCACCAAGCCAAAGCCACCAACTGCAGCTGCATTGGGAAACTCTCCAAGATCATGTTCTACACTGATGACAGTAAAGATCATGGAAGGCAGGGAACTTTTGTATAAACTTAATAGTGTCCAAAATATAATTGTAAGTACCAATACATTATTGAACTTATTCAGTGTAATAAATAAATGTCCCTAAAATACCAAATTGGTCAATTCCTTTTCCTGATCTCCTGTTGATTTGGACATTCTGAAATTATCATCTCAGACTCACTGATGACAAGTTGGTGACAAGGACTCATGGTCAGTGGGAAGTGATTCTGATTTCAATCCTGAACTATGATCTCCACAAGGAAGCACTGAACGGTCTCCTTATTTAAGAAAGGATGTAAATGCGTTGGAAGCAGTTCAGAGAAAGTTTACCAGACCAATACCTGGAATGGGTGGGTTGGACGGACTCGAAGAGTAAGATCCTGAGGGGTCTTGACAGGGTGGATGTGGAGAGGATGTTTCCTCTTGTGGGAGAATCTAGAACTTGGGGCTCATGGTTTAAAAATAAGAGGTTGCCCATTTAAGACAGAAATGAGAAATTTCTCTCTGAGGGTTGTCTGGAGGATCAGAATCTCCTCCAACTGGGAAACATACGAAATTAAAAATCCAGACCCACAGACCTGTTTTGACTTCATTTTGAAGATATAAAATACAAAATTTTTATTTGGAACAATATACTTTCATAAAATATTTGAAAAAACATTACAAGGCATTTCGAAATGGCCATCACAAAAAATGCAATCATATTCCACTTTTCCACACAGGACATGAGGTGTTTCAATGGAATCAATATTACAGACATTTCAATATGGTCATTACCGAGAGTCAGACAGTGCAAAGCTATTCACTTTATCGACATACATCATGTTAACACTCTGAGGTGCTTCAATACAATGATGATATATTTAGTATTCACTGTACACTTTCCGTCTGAGTCGTACAGCCCGAGGGGTCTATACAATCCCCAGCCCCTCGGTGCACTGTAGCTGAAAGGTCTTAGACGGCGACCTTTCCCCATTGCGCCTTTGTGGCGGCTGCCCCCAAGCTCTAATACATCCCTCAGCACGTAGTCCACGGTGCCTCATTGTGGGTGGGGGGAGAGAGAGATGGGGGGAGGGCTGGCACCCGCAGGGCAGTGGTGGTGTTGGGGGGGGAGCCTCCACAGCGCAGAGGGTTATACGTTCATATGTAACAATCATCCATTCTGGGCTGATTTTCCCCTCCCTGACACAGGCTCAGTGCTGGGGAAACTCAGTCGGTGCTGGACAGTCCCGTTCCCCAGAAGGTTTTCTTTTCCAGCCGCTTCATCCTGATGCTCAGGTGCTGTTGTCACAAGGCCCCATGTTTCATCTGGACAGGTCACCTCTGTCAAAGGAACATCCTTAGATGCTTCATTTCGATTGTTCGAGTGTCGATTCCTAGGAGAGAAAAACCAGCAGAGTTCAGGTGACATTAAAAGAATCCAACACTTTGGACAAGTGTGTAAAGGAGCCGTTCAGGAGCACAGACCGATTAAATTACACTCAACATCCTGGGTACCAATAGCAGCTGGAAAATGGGTCACAGGAGCTGCACGGTGATGGAGCACAGAGTGTAGAGGAGAGGAGGCTTATAGGGGAGGCAATGGGCAAGAGCTGGACACTCCACAGGAGCTGTGCTGACCGACAGAGGGAGGGCCAGAGGACAGAGTTAGAGAATCCTGCAATAGTCCCTCCTCCCACTGTGAGGGGTGTAGTTGGGGACAGGCGGTGAGCACGGAGATGTGGATATTGAGTGAGTGAAGGGAATCCGAGATGGCCTTCCCAGTGACTGAATCATCTAATGTCTGGGTTAAAGGGTGGTGGTTTGAAAAGTGTAGGAGGAGACTGAACAACAACAACTTGTATTTAAATAGAACCTTAAACAGAACATATCCTACGTGCTTATGCAACAAAATTTGACACCGAGCTACACAAGGGTTCAGGCAGTGGGGTAGGCTTTAAGGAGCAAATGGTGTTGTTGGGAGGTAAGGAAGAGAGACAGACACAGACAGGCAGAGGTTGAGGGAGGGAATTCCAGAGTTCGGGCCCAGGCAGCTAAAGGCTCAGCCACCAATGATGCAGCGATGGAAAATCTGGGATTCTGAAGACACCAGAATTGGAGGAGTGCAGAGATCTGAGGGTTGTGGGGCTGAAGGAGGTTACACATGGGGAGGAGTGAGGCCACAGAATGTTTGATAAAAGGATGAGAATGTTAAAATCGGTCTATCTCAGTCCTAAATAAATTCAAGGATGAACAGCAGCAGATTTACAATCAAACCCTTGTGGCACGGGGACCCCCCAAACGACTGGGGAGTGGGGGGAAGGGGGGAGATACCAAAATGAGTGAGTGAGTGCGGAACTGTGTGAAGTGCTGTCTTTCAGCTGAGATGTTAAACTGCCTGCTCGGCTGTCTAGCAGCCTCCTGTGCAGCGAAGTGTTCGGGCTCAGCACGCCGAAATTATTCACCGAAAACCGGTTTCTGGTTGTCTGGGCTGTAGCTGGGCCGGCCGGGCACAGCTGCCGTTCTCTGTAGCCGGCAGAGCCCTGAAACTGGTCGGTGACCGCGCCTCAATCCAACCTTGCGGCCCAGTGGGTGCAGGAGGCCCGGTGTTCATCGGGAGGTTTCACCATTTTCCCGACCTCGGTTGGTGTCGGTGACCCAATATAGTACCACTGGGGGCTCTGCTCTTTCCAACAAGCCTGACCACGATCACACATGTGGTTTTGGAGGAAAAGACTTCAGACCACAGGCATGAAAAATCCCGTTATAAGGATTATAAGCCTTATAATATAAGCCTCCCCTGGTTTTGGCAGCGTTTGACGCCGCTTGTGCCCCACCAGCACCTTCCGATGCAGCAAATTGTCCAGACACGGGTCGCCAAAATTATTCACCGAAACCGCTCTCCGGTCTCTGGGCTCTAGCTCGGCCAGGCAATGCGCTGTGGGCAGCGCACAGCTACCGTTTTCCATAGCCGGCCAAGCCATAAGACCATAAGATGCAGGAGCAGAAATAGGCCATTCAGCCCATCGAATCTGCTCTGCCACTCAATGAGATCATGGCTGATCTGATAATCCTCAACTCCACTTTCCTGCCTTTTCCCCATAACCCCCGATTCCCTTTCTGATTAAAAATCTATCTCAGCCTTAAATATACTTAACGACCCAGCCTCTACAGATTCACTACCCTCAGAGAAGAAATTCCTCCTCATCGCTGTATTAAATGGGCAACCCCTTGCTCTGAGATTATGCCCTCTGGTCCTAGACTCTCCCACAAGGGGAAACAACCTATCAGCATCTACCCTGTCAAGCCCCCGAAGAATCTTTAATGTTCAAATAAGGTCGTCTCTCATTCTTCTAAATTCCAATTTGTACAGGCCCAACCTACTCAAGCTCTCCTCATAACAAAAGCCCCACAAGCAGCTGTTGACCATGTCTGGCCCGGAGCTATGGCCCAGAAAGCAGTACTCGGTCTCTGTGCCATCCCACAGCCGGGCAGAGAGCCAGCGACAGGGCACTCGCACCGGACTGCGCAGCTCGGTCTGCACTTGTACTCACCGCTTGAGTGAGCCAATCCGATCGTCCAGCCCGGAGTTATGGCCTGGAAAGCGGTACTCGGTCTCTGTTCAGCCCCATAGAGAGAGCCAGTGATGGGACATTGACACCGGGCTCTGCAGCTCCCAGAGCCCTTCCATCTGCTGTTTAAAGTGAACCAATCTGGCTTCCCACCCTGGAGTTATGGCCTGGAAAGTGGCACTCAGTCTCTGCGCTGTCCCAAGGCCGGGCAGAGAGCCAGCCACCAGGCACCGGTACCCAAGTCCACAGCTCACCGGGCACCGGTACCCAAGTCCACAGCTCACTGGGCACCTGTACCTAAGTCTGGAGCTCGCTGAACACCATTGATCCCAGGATTGAGCCTAGTGAACCTTTGTTACACTCGCTGATCACTCCATCACTCCATCAAGTCACATATAACCTGCCTTGGAGAAGCAGACCAAAACTATACACAGTACTCCGGGTTTGGTTCTATCCATGCCCTATATAAATTGCAGTGAATCTTCCTTACTCTTCTACTCCAAACCCTTGCAATAAAGGCTAACATCCTATTTGCCTTCCAAATCATCCGCATGTTAACTTGGTGATTTGTGTATAAACCCCTCCAAATGTCTTTTACTGATCTCCTTCCTTGTAAAAATATTCTATTTTCCATTTTCCAAATGTTCACAATTCCCACATTATACTCCATCTGACTCCATTTTTGCCCAATTACTTCACCGGCCTATATCTCTTTGCAGCCTCTTTGTATCCTCCTCAGTTTACTTTCCCATTGAGCTTTGTATCATCAGCAAAATTGGACATATTACACTCTATCCCCTCACCTAAGTCATTGATCTAGATTGTGAATAACTGATGATTCAGCACCAGTTACATTGTGAGCCCTAATCTTGTGGAACAGCCTGTTGTGTGGCACCTGATCAAATTCCTTCTGAAATTCCAAATATATTCCTCATCCACTGGTTCCCCCAGAGGGATAATATTTGCTCCTTTTCAATCCATGGGGAATGTTCAGCAGCTACAGGATGACAAGCTGGAAGTGAATGAATAATGCTGCTCAATGATAGGGTGGATTGAAGCATCCTCACAGCTCAGTAAATGGATAGTTTTAGATGTCAGCAACATTTAAGAAAACATTATAAACTAAAAGCAGGATTAAAATGGAAACAATGAAACATTCTTCAACTCACCGTTTTTGTCGCCTTTGGAATACGCAAACCACAATTCCAGAAAGCAAAACTCCAACAAAAAAAACAACAGGAACTCCAATTCCAAATCCAGGCCGTGCTCCTGTACAAAGTGCAGGACCTAGAGACAGAATGAAGACATTAACAGACTGGGACACACTAACAAAACTAACAGCAAAGGCCTTCAGCACCTAGTGTTTCAGAACCAACCCCAGTACAAACAGATCCCTGGTTAATTCTAGTCCTGGAGGGATGTGGGAGGTTAGATAACAATAATCACACACACACCAGGCCACCCCACAGCTCCGTGCACGCACACACTGTACCACAATGTGATCGATACATGCTTTCCAATAGCGATAACTGGGCACTGATCAGCAGCAACCTCCCTTTGATTAAAGCCAACAACCTGCTGAAACAGAGATGGGGAATTTCAAAAAATAACTTTTTTTTGGCTGGGAATGCCATGAGGTTGGATGGGTCACCTGTTTGCACCCAGATCAATATGATTCTCCACTGAATTCAATGTTGACGATTCTCTGGGTCACTCCCTCCCGACTGTATACCACTGTGCCCACACCTCTGTTGGGTCTGTCCTGCTGGTGGGACAGGACATGCCCAGGGATGGTGATAGAGGAGTCTGAGATGTAGGGCTGATTATGTGAGTATGACTATATCACACAGCTCTCCCAACTTGGACACTAGTCCCCAGGTGTTAGTGAAGGGACTTTGCAGAGTTGACGGGGCTGGGTGTGTCTTTGTTGTTTCCTGATTCGATAACTGGGTCACAACCAGTGATCCGTTCAGTTTTATTCTGTTTTTTCTGTCTCATGGTTTGATACAAACTGATTGAAGTGGCCGAGCAAGTCAGGGGACAGTTAAAAGTCAACCAGGTTACTGTGGGACTGGAGTCACATAGAGACCAGACTGGGTAAGGACGGCAGGTTTCCTTCCCTAAAGGGACATTCATGAACCAGTTGGGGTTTTACAACAATCCAACAGCTTCAGGGTCACTTTTATTGGAACTAACTTTATATTTCCAGATTTTAAATTTAAATTCATTATTCATTGAAGTTCCCCATAGAGGGTCTGAATTCACATTGTCTGGGTGATTAGTCCAGGCCTCTGGATTACTTATCTAGTAACATAATCACTGCACTACCAAACCCATAACTCAGAGATTAAATACAGAACACCTGAAACAGAAACCGCTCACCTCTTACAGAGAGATGGATGTGATCAGTGTGCTCCCAGTGTAACCCTGCACCTGTTCTCTTGTAAATCTGACACTGATCCTGGTTCTGGTCTGACTTCCTGAGGTCAGAGATTAGAACTGACCAGTTGCCTTGTTCCAGTTGATCGGTGAACAACTGACAGTGTAAAACAAAGGGAGATCCTCTAAAGGAGGTGCAGGATTAGAGGGACCTCGGTGCATATGTACATTGGTCATTGAAGATGACTGGGCATGTCCAGAGTGCAGTTAATAAAGCATATAGTATCTTAGGGTTTATTAATAGGGGCATTGAGCACAAGAGTAAGGAGGTCATGTTAAACAAATAAGACACTAGTTAGGCCTCATCTGGAGTACTGCGTCCAGTTCTGGGTGCCATACTTGCGGAAGGGTGGGAAGGCATTGGAGAGAGTACAGAGGAGATTCACAGGGATAATTCCCGGATGAAGAACTGGAGCTATGAGGATAGATTGGAGAGGTTGGGACTGATTTCCTTGGAGAAAAGAAGGCTGAGGGGAGACTTGATAGAGGAATTCGAGATCCTGAGGGGTAAGGACAGGGTAAATAGTGAGAAACTGTTCCCACCCAGGAGAACATCAAGAACTAGAGGGCACAGATACAAAATAATTGGCAAAAGGAGTAAATGTGATGTGGGGAAAGATTTTTTCACCCAGAGGATGGTTGGAGTCTGGATCAAACTCCCTGAGAGGGTGGTGGAGGCAGGTTCGATCGAGGTATTCTAAAGGGAATCAGATTGCTCCCTGAAAAGAGAGAATGTGCAAGGTTACGGGGATAAGGCAGTGGACTGAGACTAGGCAGATTGCTCTTTCAGATAGCCAGTGTAGACACAATGGGCCAAATGACCTCTTTCTGCACTGTAAAGATACTGTGATATCTGTACAGGTACATTATCCTGTACTCCCCCCTCACACATTCTGTGAATCAACTGTTGCTGTCAAAATTAACTTTCAAAAGGAAATTGGATGAATTATTAAAGGGAAGGATAATTACAGGGAGAAAAAAAAATTTGAAGAACTGATTTGGCCTTGCGAGTGATAAAGTCATTTCAGAAGCAGCTTGCTGCTGCAGGGAGAGATCATTTGTCTCTGGGTGAATGAATTTCAAAAGGGACAAAGTGTCTCTTCCTCAAACCCGTTTCTCGATCTTGTGATTAAAGTGATACAACCCCACCCTCT
This sequence comes from Cetorhinus maximus, assembly GCF_964194155.1. NCBI lineage: Eukaryota > Metazoa > Chordata > Chondrichthyes > Lamniformes > Cetorhinidae > Cetorhinus > Cetorhinus maximus. The sequence goes on along the minus strand of NW_027596772.1, from coordinate 38,901 downwards.
GCTGGCGGATGGACGCTACTACACAAGCGGAGGGGAAATCATCAGGGATTCAGCAAGAGAGCAGGTCAATCAAAAATGACAGGGAAAAGTGTGGTTCAGTGTCTTCAGAGGAAAGCTGTAACGTACAGGTCGGGTGAAGTAGAAATTAAGTTTTATTTTTGATTGGAAAATCAGGAAAGAGCGCCAGCGCAGTACCCCCGCATCTGGAGTCACATCTCGGCCAGACTGGGTAAGGATGGCAGGGTTTCCATCCCTAAAGAGACATCAATGAACCAATTGGGGTTTTACAACAATCCAACAGCTTCATGGTCACTTTTATTGCAACTAACTTCAAATTTCCAGATTTTTATTTAATAAACTCAATTTAAATTCTTTAAGTGCTATGTTGGGATTTGAACTCTCATTCTCCGGAGCCTTAGTCTGGTAAGAGAACCACAGCACTACCAAATCTTCCCCACATGGTACATTTGGTCACTTCACCCCACCCCTCCCCTCCTCCTCCAATACCGACCCTCCGACAGTGCAGCGCTCCCTCAGTACTGACCCTCCAACAGTGCAGCGCTCCCTCAGTACTGAGCCTCAGACAGTGCAGCGCCCCCTCAGTACTGAGCCTCAGACAGTGCAGCGCTCCCTCAGTACTGAGGCTCAGACAGTGCAGCGCTCCCTCAGTACTGAGGCTCAGACAGTGCAGCGCTCCCTCAGTACTGAGGCTCAGACAGTGCAGCGCTCCCTCAGTACTGAGCCTCAGACAGTGCAGCACTCCCTCAGTACTGAGCCTCAGACAGTGCAGCACTCCCACAGTAGGGATGTGGTGTTTTCTGGGAACACTAGGATTTACGCACTGAGTATTTATGGAGTGGGAATTGAGACAGTTAAACGGTTTTAACTGTTTTCTGTGTGGATCCAGGATCACACAGATTTACAGGACCAGTCGTGAACAGCAGCAGATTGTTGGAGAGGGAACCGCACAGACTCCAGTGTCTGAATGAGTGACTCCTGTTCCTGGGAACAAACTGAACACTGCAATGGGGAGGAAGGGACTGGAAGGGGCTCATTCTCACAGACTCATTCTATGGTGAAATATCACACAGCATTTCAAACCTTCCAATGTTACTACCTGTCTATCCAGCATGATCAAATGTAAGAGCTGAAAACACATGCAGCAGTTTAGAAACAGATTTACCTGGTACAGGTGTGCTTGGTACAGGTGTGTTCAGTACAGGTGTGTTCGGTACAGGTGTACTCGGTACAGGTGTACTCGGTACAGGTGTGTTCGGTACAGGTGTACTCGGTACAGGTGTGTTCGGTACAGGTGTGTTCGGTACAGGTGTACTCGGTACAGGTGTGTTCGGTACAGGTGTGTTCGGTACAGGTGTGTTCGGTACAGGTGTGTTCGGGACAGGTGGACTCGGTACAGGTGTGTTCAGTACAGGTGTGTTCAGTACAGGTGTGTTCGGTACAGGTGTGTTCGGTACAGGTGTACTCGGTACAGGTGTACTCGGTACAGGTGTGTTCGGTACAGGTGTACGAACTCGCTCTAAAGAAAACATCATGTGTTTAGTATTGCGTGTGAAACAAACTGCAGAAATGTTCAAAGACTCTAACAGGCTTTAGGGAAACACATCCTGGGAGGAACGAGACTCAGGTCAATATGATCGGAAAGGGTCGGGAGCATGGTCGGCAGAGTGAAAAATCCAACAGGATTGCATTAACTGTGGGGGGTAGAATGGAAGTTTTCCAGAGTTACCCTGAGCAGGATCATTCCCAGCAGCCTACATCCCCCTGTGGAGGGAATCCCCCCAGGATCCTGGGTCTACTGGGATACACTTTCACAGTAAGTGCACTGGGTCTTGTAAAGGCTGCCTGAGAGGTGTGATATGCCCCACCTCCTGCACCCCAAAATCTGGAGACAGATGGAGCTTTTTGCTGGAGAGTGAGTGCAGCTTGATAGCTCCATTAACTCCTTCCATCACCCAGTTTGACAGCTCTGTCCTTCAGGGCTCCATCAGCTTGGTCAGTGATGGTATTACTGACCCACCCTTGGTGATGGACAGTGTTGTCTCCACTCAGTACATTCAGTGTCCGAGCCACTCTCACTGCTTCCTCCAAGTGGTGTTCAACATGGAGGAGTACTGATTCATCAGCTGAGGGAGGGCAGTAGGTGATAATCAGCAGAAGGTTTCCAGGTCCATGTTTGACCTGAAGCTGTGAGACTTCATGGGGTTCAGAGTCAATGTTGAGGATTCCCGGGACTACTCCCTCCGGACTGTATACCACAACTCTGGTGGGTCTGTCCTGCCAGTGGGACAGAATATACCCAGGGACGGTGATAGAGGAGACTGGGATTAAGGGTTAATTCTGTGAGTATGACTCTGCCAGACAGCTCTCCCAACTTGGACACCAGTCCCCAGAAGTTAGTGAGGGGACTTTGCAATGTCGACTGGCCTGGATTTGTCTGTATTGTTTCCTGTTTCGATGCCTGGGATGAAGCCAGTGATGATTTAGTTTTATTCTATTATTTCTTTCCAATGGTTTGATATCAATTCATTTTGATCTGCCCTCTGACCTCCTCGGCCAGCTTAACCAACCAGGTTACTGTGGGACTGGAGTCACGGAGACCAGACTGGGTAAGGACAGCAGGTTTCCTTCCCTAAAGGGACATTCGTCAACCAGTTGGGGTTTTACAACAATCCAACAGCTTCATGGTCACTTTTATTGCAACTAACTTTATATTTCCAGATTTTTATTTAATAAACTGAATTTAAATTCTGGAAGTGCCATGCTGGGATTTGAACTCTCATCCTCTGGATTGTTAGTCCAGGCCTCTGTATTACTAGTCTAGTAACATAACCACTGAATTACCGAACCCATACAGAGATTAAATACAGAATGTCAGAAACAGAAACCTCTCACCTGTTACAGAAAGATGGATGATATCAGTTTGCTCCCTTACAAAAGCTGCAGCTATTCTCTTGTAGATGTGACATATATACTGGTTCTGGTCTGTCTCCTTGAGGTCAGAGATCAGAACTGACCAGTTGCCTTGTCCCAGTTGATCTTTGAACAGGTTTGTTCTGTTTCTGAATCGTGGATCTTGTTCTGTCAAATCGTCGTTCCCAGCGATGAACTTGTGTAAAATTTCACTCTTGGCTGTATCCCAGACTGCCAGTAAATCTGAGACTGGGACATTCCCTTTGTAGGTACAGGGCAGCACAACCTGCTCCCCAAGGAACCCAGAAACTGGGACAGACGAGTCACCTGGAAGAGATTGAAAGTATTTATCCACAGATATAACCTCCCTGCTGGTACATTACATCCCAAGCTTCACATGGTTACAGTGCGATGCTCGATTTACAAGAAACACTGATCAGTAACTCACTGCTTTCATTTCTGTGAGAAGGTTAAAGCTCAGGCATTAAGGGCCTTCAACTAAACTCAGCTTGTGCTGGAGATTTGTAAGCACAGAGCAGCTGGACAGCACTTTGAATCACATGTTTTTCATTCGTACACATGCTGGGAGAACACATCAGGATATTGGTCACCTCCCCTTGGGAGAAAAATCACAGACTGGGGTTGCACAATGTGAGGTGGAACTCAGGAACAGAAAACTGACCCTGAAATGTAAGTTTGGAATCCCCAGTCCTGATGACTCTACTCCCCATGTTCTTGGACATTCCCAGTTCTATTTGATCCCAGGAATGTCGCAGACTCCTGATCCCAGTGCTGAGGACCCTATCCCAGTCCCAGGGGATCCCAGTCACCCATCCCAGTGTCACCGAGTGTTGCTCAGTGTCCAAATTCCATTTTTCACATCACAGGGGTTAATCTGAAGACATTAACTGCCTTCCTTTCAGCTCTCATGATCATTATTTTATGAATAAACTATAGTTTTGGAGAAAGAAATCTGAATGAACATTCCAAATCATTTCAAAATGGTCATTACGCAAAGAGCAATGAAATTCAAATTTGACATAATGTTCCACTTGAGATACCTCAATCCCACCGTGATACAACTCTGTCACCCCCTCCAGTCCCTGCAAACCTCCCGATCTCTGTAAACTCCTCCAGTCCCTACAACCCTCCCGATCTCTGTAACCTCCTCGAAACCCATACAACCCTCCCTATCTCTGTAACCTCCTCCGGCTCTAGAACCTACCCTATCTCTGTAACCTCCTCCAGCCCCTACAACCCTCCCTATCTCTGTAACCTCCTCGTCCCGACAAACCCTCGCTATCTCTGTAACAACCTCCGACCCCTATGACCCTCCCAACTCTGTAACCTCCACAAGTGCCTACAACACTCCCTATCTCTGTAACAGCCTCCGACCCCTACAACCCTCCCTATCTCTGTAACCTCCTCCAGCCCCTACAACCCTCCCCATCTCTGTAACCTCCTCCAGTCCCTACAACCATCACTATCTCTGTAAACTCCTCCAGTCCCTACAACGCTCCCAATCTCGGTAACCTGCTCCAGTCCGTACAACCCTCCCTATCTCCGTAAACTCCGCCGCCCCTACAACCCTCCCTATCTCTGTAACCACCTCCAGCCCCTACAACACTCCCTATCTCTGTAACCTCCTCCAGCTCCTACAGCCTTCCCTATCACTGTAACCTCCGCCGCCCCGACAACCTTCCCCATCTCTGTAACCTCCGCTGCCCCTACAACCCTCCCTATCTCTGTTACCTCCTCCAGTCCCTACAACCTTCCCTATCTCTGTAACCTCCTCCAGCCCCTACAACATTCCCTATCTCGGTAACCTCCGCCGCCCCTACAACCCTCCCTATCTCTGTAACCTCCTCCAGACCCTACAACCCTCCCTATCTATGTAACCCCCTAGAGCCCCTACAACCCTACCTATCTCTGAAAACTCCTCCAGTCCATACAGCTATCACTATCTCTGTACCCTCCTCCAATCCCTACAACCTTCCCTATCTCTGTAACCTCCTCCAGTCCCTTCAACCCTCGCTATCTCTGTAACAACCTCCGACCCCTACGAACCAAAGAACTCTGTAGCCTCCTCCAGTCCCTACAACCCACCCTATCTCTGTAACAACCTCCGACCACTACAACCCTCCCTATCTCTGTAAACACCTCCAGTGCCTACAACCCTCCCTATCTCTGTAAACTCCTCCAGTGCCTACAACCCTCACTATCCCTATAACCTCCTCCAGTCCTTACAACCCTCTCTATCTCTGTAACCACCTCCAGCCCCTTCAAACCACACTATCTCTGTAACCTCCTCCAGCCCCTACAACCCTCCCTATCTCTGTAACCTCCTCCAGTCCCTACAACCATCCCTATCTCAATAACAACCTCTGACCCCTACAACCCTCGCCATCTCTATAACCTCCTCCAGTCTCTACAACCCTCCCTATCTCTGCAACCTCTCCAGCCACTTCAACGCTCCCTAACTCTGTTGCTTCCTCCAGCCCCTACAACCCTCCCTATCTCTGTAACCAACTCCAGCCCCTACAACCCTCACTATTTCTGTAACCTCCTCCAGCCCCTACAACCCTCCCTATTTCTGTAATCTCCTCCAGCCTCTACAACTCTCCCTGTCTCTGTAACATCCTCCAGCCCCTACAACACTCCCTATCTCTGTAACCTCCTCCAGTCCCTACAACCCTCCCTATATCAATAGCAACCTCCGACCCCTAGAACCCTCCCCATCTCTATAACCTCATCCAGTCCATAAAACCCTCCCCATCTCTGTAAGATCCTCCAGCCCCTACAAACCTCCCTATCTCTGTAACCTCCTCAAGCCGCTACAACCCTCCCTATCTCTGTAACCTCCTCCAGCCCCTACAACCCTCCCTATATCTGTACCAACCTCCGACCCGTACAACACTCCTAACTCTGTAACCTCCTGCAGAACCTTCAACCCTCCCTATCTATGAAACCTCCTCCAGTCTCTACAACCCTCCCTATCTCTGAAACCTCCTCCAGCCCCTGCAACCCTCCCTATCTCAATAACCTCCTTCAGTCCATACAACTCTCCCAATCTCTGTAAACTATTCCAGTACCTGCAACCCTCCCTATCGCTGTACCAACCTCCGACCCCTACAACCCTCCCAATTCTGTAACCTCCTTTAGTCCCTACAACCCTCCCAATCTCTATAACAACCTCCGACACCTACAACCCTCCCCATATCTGTAAACTCCTCCAGACCCTACAACACTCCCTATCTCTGTAACCTCCTCAAGCCCCTAAAACCCTTCCTATCTCCGTAACATCCTCCAGCCCCTAAAACCCTCCCTATCTCTGTAACCTCCTCCAGTCCCTACAACCCTCGCTATCTCTGTAACCTCCTCCAGCCCCTACAACTTTCCCTATCTCCATAATCTCCTCCAGTCCCTACAACCCTCTCTATCTCTGTAACCTCCTCCAGACCCTACAACCCTCCCTATCTCTGTCACCTCCTCCAGGCCATACAACCCTCCCTATCTCTGTAACCTCCTCCAGAACCTTCAACCCTCCCTATCTCTGTAACCTCCTCCAGACGCTACAACCATCCTATTCTGTGTAACCTCCTGCAGCCCCTACAACCCTCGCTATCTCTATAACCTCCTTCATTCCCGACATCCCTCCATATCTCTGTAACCTCCTCCACTACCTACAACCCTCCCTATCTCTGTAATCTCCTCCAGCCATTAAAACCTTCGCTATTTCTGTACCTTCCACCGGTCCCTACAACACTCACTATTTCTGTAAACTCCTCCTGTCCCAACAACCCTCCCTATCTCTGTAACATCCTCAATTCCCTACAAACCTCCCTATCTATGTAATCTCATCCTGTCCCTACAACCCTTACTATCTCTGCAACCTCCTCCATTCCCGACAACCCGCTCCATCGCAATAAACTTCTCCAATCCCTACAACTCTCCCTATCTCTGTAACCACCTCCAGTCCATACCACAACTATCTATGTACCCTCCTCCAGTCGCTACAACCCTCCCTATCTCTGTAACATCCTCCAGCCCCTATAACACTCCCTATCTCTGTAACCTCCACCAGTCCCTACAACCCTCCCTATCTCTGTACCCTCCTCTTGTCCCGACAACCTCACTATCTCTGTAACCTCCTCCAGTCCCTACAGCCCTCGCTATCTCTATAACCTGATCCAGTCCCTACAAGTCTCCCTATCTCAGTAAACTCCTCCAGTCCCTACAACCCTCACGTTCTCTGTAACCTCCACCAGTCCCTACAACCCTCCCTATCTCTGTAACAACCGCCGACCCCAATGACCATCCCAACTCTGTAACCTCCTCCAGTCCTTACAACCCTCCCTATATCTGTAAAAACCTCCGACTCCTACAACCCTCCCTATCTCTGTAACCTCCTCCAGACCCTACAACCCACCCTATCTCTGTAACCTCCTCCAGCCCCTACAACCCTCCCTATCTCTGCAACCTCCTCCAGCCCGTACAACACTCCCTACCTCTGTAACCTCCTCCAGCCCCTACAACCCTCCCTATCTCTGCAACCTCCTCCAGTCCCCAGAACTATTCCTATCTCTGTAACCTGCTCCAGCCACTACAACACTTCGTATCTCTGTAACCTCCTCCAGTCCCTACAACACTCCCTATCTCTGTAACCTCCTCCAGACACTACACCCCTCCCAATCTCTGTAACCTCCTCCAGTGCCTACAATCCTCCCTATCTCTGTAACCTCCTCCACTCCCTACAACCGCCCCTATCTCTGTTACAACTTCCGACCCCAACAAGCCTCCCAACTCTGTAACATCCTCCAGTCCCTACAACCCTCCCTATCTCTGTAACAATCTCTGACCCCTATAACCCACCCTACCTCTGTAACCTCCTCCAGTCCCTACAAACCTCCGTTTCTCTGTAACCTCCTCCAGCCCGTACAACCATCCCTATATTTGTAGTCACCTCCAGCCCCTACAACCCTCCCTAACTTTGTAACCTCCATCGCCCCTACAACACTCCCTATCTCTGTAACCTCCTCCAGCCCCTAAAACCCACCCTATCTCTATAACCTCCTCCAGCCCCTACAACCCTGCCTATCTCTGTAACCTCCGTCGCCCCAACAGCCCTCCCTATCTCTGTAAACTCCTCCAGCCCCTATAACCCTCCCTATCTCTGAAACTTCCTCCAGCCTCTACAACCCTCCATATCTCTGTAACCTCCTCCAGCCCCTACAACCCTCCCTATCTCTATAAGCTCCTCCAGCCACTACGACCCTCACTATCTCAGTAACAACCTCCGAGCCCTAAAACCCTCCCAACTCTGTAACCTCTTCCAGCCCCTACAACCCTCCCTATCTCTGTAACCTCCTCCAGCCCCAACAAGCCTCCCTATCTCTGTAACCTCCTCCAGCCCCTACAACTCTCCCTATCTCTGTAACATCCTCCAGCCCCTTCAACCCTCCCTATCTCTGTAACTTCCTCCAGCCACTACAACACTCCCTATCTCTGTAACCTCCTCCAGCCCCTACAACCCTCCCTATCTCTGTAACCTCCTCCAGCCCCTACAACCCTCCCTGTCTCTTTAACCTCCTCCAGTCCCTACAACCCTCCCTATCTCTGTAACCTCCTCCAGCCCCTACAACCCTCCCTATCTCTATAACCTCCTCCAGTCGCTACCACCCTCCCTATCTCTGTAAGCCCCTCCTGCCCCTACAACCCTCGCTATCTCTGTAACCTCCTCCAGTCCCTACAACCATCCCTATCGCTGTAACAACCTCCAACCATTACATCCCTCCCAACTCTGTAACATCCTCCAGTCCCTACAACCCTCTCTGTCTCTAATAACCTCCAACCCCTACAACACTCCCTATCTCTGTAACCTCCTCCAGACCCTACAACCCTCCCTATCTCTGTAAACACCTCTAGCACCTACAACTCTCCCTATCTCTGTAACCTCCTCCAGTCCCTACAACTCTCCCTATCTCTGTAACCTCCTCCAGCCCCTACAACCCTCCCTATCTCTGTAACCTCCACCGCTCTTACAACCCTCCCTATCTCTGTAACCTCCTGCAGCCCCTACAACCCTCCCTATCTCTGTAACCTCGTCCAGCCCCTATAACCCTCCCTATCTCTGTAACCTCCTCCGCACCTACAACCCTCCCTATCTCTGTAACCTCCTCCAACCCCTACAACCCTCCATATCTCCGTAACCTCCTCCGCCCCTACAATACTCACTATCTCTGTAAACCCCTCCAGTCCCTACAACCCTCCCTATCTCCGTAAACTCCGCCACCCCTACAACCCTCCCTATCTCTGTAACCTTCTCCAGCCCCTACAACCCTCCCTATCACGGTAACCTCCCCCGCCCCTACAACCCTCCCCATCCCTGTAACCTTCTCCAGCGTCTACAACACTCCCTATCTCTGTAACCTCCTCCAGTCCCTACAATCCTCACTATCTCTGTAACTCCCACCAGCCCCTGCAACCCTCCCTATCTCTGTAACCTCCTCCAGTCCATACAACTCTCCCTATCTCTGTAACAACCTCCGACCCCTACAAACCTCCCAACTCTGTAACCTCCTCCAGCCCCTGCAACCTTCGCTATCTCTATAATCTCCCACATTCCCAACAACCCTCCCTATCTCTGTAACATCCTCCATCCCCTACAACACTCCCTATCTCTGTAACCTCCTCCAGTCCCTACAACTCTCCCTATCTCAGTAAACTCCTCGAGTCCCTACAACCCTCACTATCTCTGTAACCTCCACCAGTCCCTACAACCCTCCCTATCTCTGTAACAACCTCCGAACCCAACGACCATCCCAACTCTGTAACCTCCTCCAGTCCTTACAACCCTCCCTACATCTGTAACAACCTCCGACTCCTACAGCCGTCCCTATCTCTGTAAACACCTCCAGACCCTACAACTCTCCCGATCTCTGTAACCTCCTCCATCCCCTACAACCCTCCCTATCTCTGTAACCTCCTCCAGTCCCTACAACCCTCCCTATCTCTGTAACAACTACCGACCATTACATCCCTCCCAACTCTGTAACATCCTCCAGGCCCTACAACCCTCTCTATCTCTAACAACCTCCGAGCCCTACAACCCTCCCTATCTCTGTAACCTCCTCCAGACCCTACAACCATCCCTATCTCTGTAAACACCTCCAGCCCCTACAACCCTCCCTATCTCTGTAACCTCCTCCAGTCCCTACAACCCTCTCTATCTCTGTAACCTCTTCCAGCCCCTACAACCCTCCCTAACTCTGTTACCTCCTCCAACCCCTACAACCCTCCCTATCTCTGTAACCTCCTCCACCCCTACAACACTCCCTATCTCTGTAACCATCTCAAGCCCCTAAAACCCTCCCTATCTCTGTAACCTCCGCCACCCCTACAACCCTCCCTATCTCTGTAACCTCCTCCAGCACCTACAACCCTACCTATCTCTGTAACCTCCTCCAGCCCCTACAACCCTTCCTATCTCTGTAACCTCCTCCGCCCCTACAACACTCCCTATATCTGTAACCTCCTCCAGCCCCTACAACACTCCGTATCTCTGTAACCTCCTCCAGCCCCTACAACCCTCCCTATCTCTGTAACCTCCTCCAGTCCCAACAACCCTCCCTATCTCTGTAACCTCCTCCAGCCCCTACAACCCTCCCTATCTCTGTTACCTCCTCCAACCCCTACAACCCTCCCTATTTCTGTAACCTCCGCCGCCCCTATAACACTCTCTATCTCTGTAAACTTCTCCAGCCCCTAAAAGCCTCCCTTTCTCTGTAAACTCCACCATCCCTACAACCCTCCCTATCTCCGTAACCTCCTCAAGCCCCTACAACCCAACCTATCTCTGTAACCTCCTCCAGCCCCTATAACCCTCCCTATCTCTGTATCCTCCTCCGCCCCTACAACACTCCCTATATCTGTAACCTCCTCCAGCCCCTACAACACTCCGTATCTCTGTAACCTCCTCCAGCCCCTACAACCCTCCCTATCTCTGTAACCTCCTGCAGCCCCTACAACCCTACCTATCTCTGTAACCTCCTCCAGCCCCTACAACACTCCCTATCTCTGTAACCTCCTCCAGCCCCAACAACCCTCCCTATCTCTGTATCCTCCTCCAGCCCCTACAACCCTACCTATCTCTGTAACCTCCTCCAGCCCCTACAACACTCCCTATCTCTGTAACCTCCTCCAGCCCCTACAACACTCCGAGATCTCTGCCCGTCTCCAATTCCGGCCTCTTGACCATCCCCCGATTCCCATCGCTCCACCATTGGCGGCCGTGCCTTCAGCTGCCTGGGGCCCTGAGCTCTGGAATTCCCTCCCTAAACCTCTCCGCCCCTTTCTCTCTTTCTCTCATCTTTTATGAAAATGTATGTCTTTGACTGGTGATGCTCAGTCCTAATATCTCCTTTTGCAGCTCGATGTCAAAATCTGTCTCTTTTAGGCTCCTGTGAAACGCTTTGTGGTTGTTTTACTATGTTAGAAATGCTATACAAATGCAGTCATTGTTTCTTAATATAACTGGACTCTGATTGAAACAGATTCTGGCTAAATATTCATTCACCTGGGACTGTCAACCATGTATGGAAAACAATTCTTTAACCAACTCTTAGAATTCTCTCGAGTCGAATATTTAATCACATCTCAATGTGATTACCAGAGTTTGAATTTTGCCAACATCAGTTATTGGCCAGAACAATGGGAGGAGAAACTGTCAGGAGGTTTTTCCCCCCCACCCTTCCCCCGCCCTCTAACCCCACCAAGTGCCAGTCTGCAATTTGTTCCCATGTTTTGCTTTCAGAGAGGCACTGACCCATTGTTCTGCTATTAACACCTACTGATGTCTGACCTTCATGCCATTATTAACACCTGCTTTCGTCTTTAACACAATCATTAGCACTCCATTTCTCTTGTGTCCAACACATCTTTGTCAAATCTCACCTGATCTCTCACCTATCTCTGTCCTTCTATTTTGTTCCACCCAGCCCTCACTCTCTTAAACAGTATTAAAAAAACCCAACACATTTCTATAACAAAAACAGAAATACCTGGAAAAACTTTCTCCAGGTATTCCTGTTTTTGTTTTGGATTTCCAGCATCCACAGTTCTTTCCTTTGACCATCACATTTCTACATCTCTTCAGCTCTGGAGAAGAGCCATACGGACTTAAAATGTTAACTCTGTCTTTTCTCTGCGCAGGGCACTGACAAACCTCCTGAGTTTTTCTAGCACGTTCTGTTTCTGCCAGGAGACACGTTGGATGTGCCCCCAAATCTGGTGCGAATACTGGGGGTTGGCCAGAATATCGGGAGCGCACCCCCCACCCCCCCAGTAACATTTAATGATTTGAGGTTGTCTCGGTCGGTCTGTTCCCTTTCTAGTGTTCACTTCTTAAACAGTTAAATCCTCAAGACAGCGGTGATGTCAACTCTGGTGGGTGGATGAGAAGCAACTCAGTTCAACGTACATCCTGGGTACCGTGTAATATAACTCACACGGAAAAGGTAGACAATATAACAGGGAACAGCTCCCTTAAGCTCAGAAGTCACAGGACAATCGGGAGTCCAACATCCACAGAAACCTTGTCGGATCAGCTCCAGCCTACAATAAGCCAGGCTGTCTGAATCGATAACTGTAATCGTCACTATACGATTGATGCCTGAGTAATAACCTTGCATTTGGACTATACACTCGAGCCTGAATTGCGGGGAGTTATTTAACTGCGTGCGCAGGTTTCCCCCAACACCTTCAGAGTGCAAATAAGACCACACAGAGGGAGTTGCCCCTGCAGGTTAGCAAGGCAAGGCAAAAATCAAACCAAAAACTAGGGATTATTTCTGGAGGGATAGAATTGAAAAGTAGGGAAGTGACGGTAAGCCTGCATCAAAACTTGGTTGCACTGCACTGAGATTACCACGAGCTCATCTGGTCACCATATTACAGAAAGGACATCGAGATACTGGAGAGGGAAGATTTACAATGATGATCCCAGAAATGTGAGGGTAAACTCACATGAGTTTATATGAGGACAGGATGGACGGGCTGGGTCTTTGTTCTCTAGAAAAGAGAAGGCTGAGGGGGGTGACCTCATCGAGGTATTTAAAATTCAGAAAGATTTTGATGGAGTGGATACAGAGGGAGTGTTTCCTCTGGTGGGAGGGGAGACCAGAACTAGGGGTCATCCATATAAGATCGTCACTAATAAATCCAATGGGGAATTCCGGAGAAACGTCTTTACCCAGAGAGTGGGGGGAATGTGGAACTCGCTCCCACAGGGAGTGGTGGAAGTGAATAGTGTCGATGTAGTTAAGGGGGAAGCTGGATAAACACATGAGGGAGAAAGGAATAGAAGGATATGGCGATGGGGTGAGATGGGGTGAGATGGGAGGAGGCTCGTGTGGAGCAGAAACACCAGCACGGATCAGATGGGCTGAATGGCCTGTTTCTGTGCCGCATATATGAAATCCTGTGTCATCAAATCCTGTCTATGTCACTGTACAAAGTGCCTTCTCCTATCCAGGAGTAACGGAGCTAGTTTTAATTCTGTTCCCCTTGGGATCAAACCCCAGGTTTTCCAGAAAATGAAACCAGTGACCAGGCTGACATCAATAAATTCCTTTAAATGTACAATAGAGGCTCTGTCCATGGTGTCAAGATAAGGCAATGGCAGAGAGTGTGGGGATGAGGTGGAATTGAAGAGAGAGGGAGCCTCCTCACTAACACTGTGCCTTTGTGTAAGATACCCTTGGTTGTGTATACATGCACATGTAGGATTAAGATTGATCTAAACTCATGGTTAACAAAGGACTTGCATTTCTCTAGCGCCTTTCCCCCACCTCAGGACATCCCGAAGCATTTCACAGCCAATGAAGGATTTCTTTTGCAGTGAGCTCACTGTTATAAGAAACACAGAAGCACACAGCAAGATCCCACAAACAGCAATGTGATTATGGCCCCAGACCATCTGCTTTTTTACTGATGTTGTTGGAGGGGTAACGGAGCTAGTTTTAATTCTGTTCCCCTTGGGATCAAACCCAAGGTTTTCCAGAAAATGAAACAGGTTATCTCTATAACCTCCTCCAGTCCCAACAACCGTCCCTATCTCTGTACCAACCTCCGACCCCTACAACTCTCCCAACTCTGTAACCTCTTCCAGTCCCTACAACACTCCCTATCACTATAACAACCTCCGACGCCTACAACCCTCCCCATCTCTGTAAACTCCTCCAGACCCTACAACACTCCCTATCTCTGTAACCTCCTCAAGCCCCAAGAACCCTCCCTATTTCTGGAACCTCCTCCAGTAACTACAACGCCACCTATCTCTGTAACCTCATCCAGCCCAAGCAACCCTCCCTATCTCTGTAACCTCCTCCAGCACCTACAACCATCCCTATCTCTGTAAGCTCCTCCAGTCCCTACAACCCTCCATATCTCTGTAACAACCTCCGACCCCTACAACCCTCCCAGCTCTGTAACCTCCTCCAGTCTCTACAACGCTCCCTATCTCTGTAAACTCCGCCTCCCCTACAACCCTCCCTATCTCTGTAACCTTCTCCAGCCACTACAACCCTCCCTATCTCTGTAACCTCCGCCGCCCCTACAACACTCCCTATCTTTGTATCCTGCTCCAGTCGCTACAACACTCCCTATCTCTGTAACCTCCACCAGCCCCTACAAACCTGCCTATCTCTGTAACCTCCTCCACCCCTACGACCCACCCTATCTCTGTAATGTCTGCCGCACCTACAAGCCTCCCTATCCCTGTAACCTTCTCCAGCGTCTACAACACTCCCTATCTCTGTAACCTCCTCCAGTCCCTACAACCCTCCCTATCTATTTAACATCCTCCAGCCCCTACAAACCTCCCTATCTATGTAACATCCTCCAATCCCTACAACCTTCCCTATCTCTGTAACCTCCTCCAGTCCCTTCAACCCTCGCTATCTCTGTAACAACCTCCGACCCCTACGACCCAACCAACTCTGTAACCTCCTCCAGTCCCTACAACCCTCCCTATCTCTGTAACCAACTCCAGCTCCTACTACCCTCCCTATTTCTGTAACCTACTCAAGCACCTACAACCCTCCCTATTTCTGTAACCTCCTCCAGCCTCTACAACCCTCCCTATCTCTGTAACCTCCTCCAGCACCTGCAACCATCCCTATCTCTGTAACCTCCTCCAGTCCCAACAACCCTCCATATCTCTGAAACAACCTCCGACTCCTACAACCCTCCCAACTCTGTAACCTCCTCCAGTCTCCACAACACTCTCTATCTCTGTAACCTCCTCCAGCCCCTGCAACCCTCCCTATCTCTGTTGCCTCCTCCAGCACCTACAACCATCCCTATCTCTGTAAGCTCCTCCAGTCCCTACAACCCTCCATATCTCTGTAACAACCTCCGACCCCTACAACCCTCCCAGCTCTGTAACCTCCTCCAGTCTCTACAACGCTCCCTATCTCTGTAACCTCCTCCAGCCCCTGCAACCCTCCCTATCTCTGTTGCCTCCTCCAGCACCTACAACCCTCCCAATCTCTGTAACCTCCTCCAGTCCCTACAACCCTCCCTATCTCTGTAAACTCCGCCTCCCCTACAACCCTCCCTATCTCTGTAACCTTCTCCAGCCACTACAACCCTCCCTATCTCTGTAACCTCCGCCGCCCCTACAACCCTCCCTATCTTTGTATCCTGCTCCAGTCGCTACAACACTCCCTATCTCTTTAACCTCCACCAGCCCCTACAAACCTGCCTATCTCTGTAACCTCCTCCACCCCTACGACCCACCCTATCTCTGTAATGTCTGCCGCACCTACAAGCCTCCCTATCCCTGTAACCTTCTCCAGCGTCTACAACACTCCCTATCTCTGTAACCTCCTCCAGTCCCTACAACCCTCCCTATCTATTTAACATCCTCCAGCCCCTACAAACCTCCCTATCTATGTAACATCCTCCAATCCCTACAACCTTCCCTATCTCTGTAACCTCCTCCAGTCCCTTCAACCCTCGCTATCTCTGTAACAACCTCCGACCCCTACGACCCAACCAACTCTGTAACCTCCTCCAGTCCCTACAACCCTCCCTATCTCTGTAAAAACCTCCGACCCCTACAACCTTCCTATCTCTGTAAACACCTGCAGTCCCTACAACCCTCCCTATCTCTGTAACAACCTACGACCCCTACAAACCTCCCAACTCTGTAACCTCCTCCAGGCCCTACAACCCTCCCTATCTCTGTAACCAACTCCAGCTCCTACTACCCTCCCTATTTCTGTAACCTACTCAAGCACCTACAACCCTCCCTATTTCTGTAACCTCCTCCAGCCTCTACAACCCTCCCTATCTCTGTAACCTCCTCCAGCACCTGCAACCATCCCTATCTCTGTAACCTCCTCCAGTCCCTACAACCCTCCATATCTCTGTAACAACCTCCGACTCCTACAACCCTCCCAACTCTGTAACCTCCTCCAGTCTCCACAACACTCTCTATCTCTGTAACCTCCTCCAGCACCTACAACCCTCCCAATCTCTGTAACCTCCTCCAGTCCCTACAACCCTCCCTATCTCTGTAAACTCCGCCGACCCTACAACCCTCCCTATCTCTGTAACCTCCACCAGCCCCTACAAACCTGCATATCTCTGTAACCTCCTCCACCCCTACGACCCACCCTATCTCCGTAATGTCTGCCGCATCTACAACCCTCCCTATCCCTGTAACCTTCTCCAGCGTCTACAACACTCCCTATCTCTGTAACCTCCTCCAGTCCCTACAATCCTCACTATCTCTGTAACCTCCACCAGCCCCTACAACCCTCCCTATCTCTGTAACCTCCTCCAGTCCATACAACTCTCCCTATCTCTGTAACAACCTCCGACCCCTACAACCCTCCCAACTCTGTAACCTCCTCCAGCCCCTGCAACCCTCGCTATCTCTATAATCTCCTTCATTCCCGACAACCCTCACTATCTCTGTAACATCCTCCATCCCCTACAACACTCCCTATCTCTGTAACCTCCTCCAGTCCCTACAACTCTCCCTATCTCAGTAAACTCCTCCAGTCCCTACAACCCTCACTATCTCTGTAACCTCCACCAGTCCCTTCAACCCTCCCTATCTCTGTAACAACCTCCGAACCCTACGACCATCCCAACTCTGTAACATTCCCCAGTCCTTACAACCCTCCCTATCTCTGTAACATCCTCCATCCCCTACAACACTCCCAATCTCTGTAACCTCCTCAAGCCCCTAGAACCCTCCCTATTTCTGTAACCTCCTCCAGTAACTACAACGCTACCTATCTCTGTAACCTCATCCAGCCCAAGCAACCCTCCCTATCTCTGTAACCTCCTCCAGTCCCTACAACCCTCCATATCTCTGTATCAACCTCCGACCCCGACAACCCTCCCAACTCTGTAACCTCCTCCAGTCTCTACAACACTCCCTATCTCTGTAACCTCCTCCAGCCCCTGCAACCCTCCCTATCTCTGTTGCCTCCTCCAGCACCTACAACCCTCCCAATCTCTGTAACCTCCTCCAGTCCCTACAACCCTCCCTATCTCTGTTAACTCCGCCGCCCCTACAACCCTCCCTATCTCTGTAACCTCCTCCAGCCCGTATAAACCTCCCTATCTCTGTAAACTCTTCCAGTCGCTACAACCCTCCCTATCTCCGTAAACTCCACCACCCCTACAACCCTCCCTATCTGTGTAACCTCCTCCAGCCCCTACAACACTCCCGATTTCGGTAACATCCTAAAGTCCCTACAACCTTCCCTATCTCTGTAACCTCCTCCAGTCCCTACAACCCTCCCTATCTATTTAACATCCTCCAGCCCCTACAATCCTCCCTATCTATGTAACATCCTCCAGCACCTACAACCCTCCCTATCTCTGTAACCTCCGCCGCCACTACAACCCTACCTATCTCTGTAAACTCCGCCAGTCCCTACAGCCATCACCATCTCTGTACTCTCCTCCAATCCCTACAACCTTCCCTATCTCTGTAACCTCCTCCAGTCCCTTCAACCCTCGCTATCTCTGTAACAACCTCCGACCCCTACGACCCAACCAACTCTGTAACCTCCTCCAGTCCCTACAACCCTCCCTATCTCTGTAACAACCTCCGACCCCTACAACCTTCCTATCTCTGTAAACACCTCCAGTCCCTACAACCCTCCCTATCTCTGTAACAACCTACGACCCCTACAAACCTCCCAACTCTGTAACCTCCTCCAGGCCCTACAACCCTCCCTATCTCTGTAACCAACTCCAGCCCCTACAACCCTCCCTATTTCTGTAACCTACTCCAGCACCTACAACCCTCCCTATTTCTGTAACCTCCTCCAGCCTCTACAACCCTCCCTATCTCTGTAACATCCTCCAGCCCCTACAACCCTCCCTATCTCTGTAACCTCCTCCAGTCCCTACAACCCACCCTATCTCTGTAACCTCCACCAGCCCCTACAACACTCCCTATCTCTGTAACCTCCTCCAGTCCCTACCACCCTCCCTATCTCTGTAACAACCTCCGACCCCTACAACCGTCCCTATCTCTGTAACATCCTCCAGCCCCTACAACCCTCCCTATCTCTGTAACCTAATCTAGCCCCTACAAGCCCCCATATATCTGGAATCTCCTCCAGTCCCTAAAACCATCCCTATCTCGGTAAGCTCCTCCAGTCCCTACCACCCTCCCTATCTCTGTAACAACCTCGGACCCCTACAAACGTCCCTATCTCTGTAACCTCCTCCAGAACCTACAACACTCCCTATCTCTGTAACCTCCTCCAGGCCCTACAACCCTCCCTTTCTCTGTAACCTCCTCCAATCCCAACAACCCTCCCTATCTCTGTAACCTCCTCCAGCCCCTACAACCCTCCCTATCTCCGTAACCTCTGACCCCTACAACCCTCCCAACTCTGACACCTACTCCAGTCCCTACAACTCTCCCTATCTCTGAAAGCTCCTCCAGCCCCTGCAACCCTCCCCATCTCTGTTGCCTCCTCCAGCACCTACAACCCTTCCTATCTGTGTACCAACTCCAGTCTCTACAAACCTCCCTATCTCAATAACCTCCTCCAGTCCATACAACCCTCCTAATCACTGTAAACTATTCCAGTCCCTAGAACCCTCCCTATCGCTGTACCAACCTCCGACCCCTAAAACCCTCCCAACTCTGTAACCTCCTTTAGTCCCTACAAACCGCCCTATCTCTATAACAACCTCCAACCCCTACAACCCTCCCCATCTCTGTAAACTCCTCCAGACCCTACAACACTCCCTATCTCTGTAACCTCATTTAGTCCCTACAACCCTCCCTATCTCTATAACAACCTCCGACCCCTACAACCCTCCCCATCTCTGTAAACCCCTCCAGACCTAACAACACTCCCTATCTCTGTAACCTCCTCAAGCCCCAAAAACCCTCCCTATCTCTGTAACAACCTCCGACCCCTACAACCCTCCCAACTCTGTAACCTCCTCCAGTATCTACAACACTCCCTAACTCTTTAACCTTCTCCAGCACCTGCAACACTCCCTATCTCTGTTGCCTCCTCCAGCCCCTACAACCCTCCCTAACTCTGTAACATTCTCCAGCCCCTACAACCCTCCCTATCTCTGTAACCTCCGCTGCCCATACAAACCTCCCTATCTCTCTAACCTTCTCCAGCCCGTACAACCCTCCCTATCTCTGTAACCTCTTCTAGTCCCTGCAAACCTCCCTATCTCTGTAAACTCCGCCGCACCTACAACCCTCCCTATCTCTGTAACCTCCTCCAGGCCCTACAAACCTCCTTATCTCTGTAACCTCCTCCAGTCCCTACAACCCTCCCTATCTCCATAAACTCCGCAGCCCCTACAGAACTCCCTATCTCTGTTACCTCCTCCAACCCCTACAACTTTCCCTATCTCTGTAACCTCCTCCGCCCCTACAACACTCCCTATCTCTGTAACCTTCTCCAGCCCCTACAACCCTCCTTATCTCTGTAACCTCTGCCGCCCCTAAAACCCTCCCTATCTCTGTAAACTCCTCCAGCCCCTACAACCCTACCTACCTCTGTAACCTCCTCCAATCCCTACAACCCTCCCTATCTCTGTAACAAGCTCCGAGCCCTAAAACCCTCCCAACTCTGTAACCTCTTCCAGTCTCTACAACCCTCCCTATCTCTATAACCTCCTCCAGCCCCTGCCACCCTCCCTATCTCTGTAACCTCCTCCAGCCCCTACAACCCTCCCTATCTCTATAACCTCCTCCAGTCCCTACAACGCTCCCTATCTCTGTAACCCCCTCCTGCCCCTACAACCCTCGCTATCTCTGTAACAACCTCTGACCATTACATCCCTACCAACTCTGTAACATCCTCCAGTCCCAACAACCCTCTCTATCTCTAACAAGCTCCGACCCCTACAACCCTCCCTATCTCTGTAAACACCTCCAGCCCCTACCATATCTCTGTAACCTCCTCCAGTCCCTACAACCCTCCCTATCTCTGTAACCTCCTCCGACCCTACAACCCTCCCTATCTCTGTAACCTCCTCCAGCCGCTACAACCCTCCCTATTTCTGTAACCTCCTCCAGCCCCTACAACACCTCGAGATCTCTGCCCTTCTCCAATTCCGGCCTCTTGACCATCCCCCGATTCCCATCGCTCCACCATTGGCGGCCGTGCCGAAAGCTGCCTGGGGCCCTGAGCTCTGGAATTCCCTCCCTAAACCACTCCGCCCCTTTCTCTGTTTCTCTCATCCTTTATGAAAATGTACATCTTTGACTGGTGATGCTCATTCCTAATATCTCCTTTTGCAGCTCGATGTCAAAATCTGACTCATTTAGGCTCCTGTGAAACGCTTTGTGGTTGTTTTACTATGTTAGAAATGCTATACAAATGCAGTCATTGTTTCTTAATATAACTGGACTCTGATTGTAACAGATTCTGGCTAAATATTCATTCACCTGGGACTGTCAACCATGTATGGAAAACAATTCTTTAACCAACTCTTAGAATTCTCTCTAGTCGAATATTTAATCACATCTCAATGTGATTACCAGAGTTTGAATTTTGCCAACATCAGTTATTGGCCAGAACAATGGGAGGAGAAACTGTCAGGAGGTTTCCCCCCCCCCCCCTTCCCCCACCCTCCACCCCCACCAAGTGCCAGTCTGCAATTTGTTCCCTTGTTTTGCTTTCAGAGGGGCACTGACCCCTTGTTCTGCTATTAACACCAACTGATGTCTGACCTCATGCCATTATTAACACCTGCTTTCGTCTTTAACACAATCATTAGCACTCCATTTCTCTTGTGTCCAACACATCTTTGTCAAATCTCACCTGAGTTTTCACCTATCTCTGTCCTTCTATTTTGTTCCACCCAGCCCTCACTCTCTTAAACAGTATTAAAAAAACGCAAAACAAAAACAGAATTACCTGGAAAAACAAGGCAGGTCTGGCAGCATCGGTGCAGAAGAAATCAGTCAACGTTTCGAATCTTCATGACCCTTCGGCAGAACCCAACAAAAACCCAACACATTTCTAAAACAAAAACAAATACCTGGAAAAACTTTCTCCAGGTATTCCTGTTTTTGTTTTGGATTTCCAGCATCCACAGTTCTTTCCTTTGACCATCACATTTCTACATCTCTTCAGCTCTGGAGAAGAGCCATACGGACTTAAAATGTTAACTCTGTCTTTTCTCTGCGCAGCGCACTGACAAACCTCCTGAGTTTTTCTAGCACGTTCTGTTTCTGCCAGGAGACACGTTGGATGTGCCCCCAAATCTGGTGCGAATACTGGGGGTTGGCCAGAATATCGGGAGCGCCCCCCACCCAGTAACATTTAATGATTTGAGGTTGTCTTGGTCGGTCTGTTCCCTTTCTAGTGTTCACTTCTTAAACAGTTAAATCCTCAAGACAGCGGTGATGTCAACTTTGGAGGGTGGATGAGAAGCAACTCAGTTCAACGTACATCCTGGTTACCGTGTAATGTAACTCGCACGGAAAAGGTAGACAATATACCAGGGAACAGCTCCCTTAAGCTCAGAAGTCACAGGACAGTCGGGAGTCCAACATCTACAGAAACCTTGTCGGATTAGCTCTAGCCTACAATAAGTCAGGCTGTTTGGAATCGATAACTGTAATCGTCACTATACGATTGATGCCTGATTAATAACCTTGCATTTGGACTATACACTCGAGCCTGAATCACGGGGAGTTATTTAACTGCATGCGCAGGTTTCCCCCAACACCTTCAGAGTGCAAATAAGACCACACAGTGGGAGTTGCCCCCGCAGGTTAGCAAGGCAAGGCAAAAATCAAACCAAAAACTAGGGATTATTTCTGGAGGGATAGAATTGAAAAGTAGGGAAGTGACGGTAAGCCTGCATCAAAACTTGGTTGGACAGCACTGAGATTACCACGAGCAGTTCTGGTCACCATATTACAGAAAGGACATCGAGATACTGGAGAGGGAAGATTTACAATGATGATCCCAGAAATGTGAGGGTAAACTCACATGAGTTTATATGAGGACAGGATGGAAGGGCTGGGTCTTTGTTCTCTAGAAAAGAGAAGGCTGAGGGGGGTGACCTCATCGAGGTATTTAAAATTCAGAAAGGTTTCGATGGAGTGGATACAGAGGGAGTGTTTCCTCTGGTGGGAGGGGAGACCAGAACTAGGGGTCATCCATATAAGATCGTCACTAATAAATCCAATGGGGAATTCCGGAGAAACGTCTTTACCCAGAGAGTGGGGGGAATGTGGAACTCGCTCCCACATGGAGTGGTCGAAGTGAATAGTGTCGATGTAGTTAAGGGTGAAGCTGGATAAACACATGAGGAAGAAAGGAATAGAAGGATATGGGGATGGGGTGAGATGGCGAGGGGGGGCGGGATGAGGCTCGTGTGGAGCAGAAACAGCAGCACGGATCAGATGGGCTGAATGGCCTGTTTCTGTGCCGCATATATGAAATCCTGTGTCATCAAATCCTGTCTATGTCACTGTACAAAGTGCCTTCTCTTATCCAGGAGTAACGGAGCGAGTTTTAATTCTGTTCCCCTTGGGATCAAACCCCAGGTTTTCCAGAAAATGAAACCAGTGATCAGGCTGACATCAATAAATTCCTTTAAATGGACAATAGAGGCTCTGTCCATGGTGTCAAGATAAGGCAATGGCAGAGAGTGTGGGGATGAGGTGGAATTGAAGAGAGAGGGAGCCTCCTCACTAACACTGTGCCTTTGTGTAAGATACCCTTGGTTGTGTACACATGCATATGTAGGATTAAGATTGACCTAAACTCATGGTAAACAAAGGACTTGCATTTCTCTAGCGCCTTTCCCCACCTCAGGACATCCCGAAGCATTTCACAGGCAATGAAGGATTTCTTTTGCAGTGAGCTCACTGTTATAAGAAACACAGAAGCACACAGCAAGATCCCACAAACAGCAATGTGATTATGGCCCCAGACAATCTGCTTTTTTACTGATGTTGTTGGAGGTGTCAATATTGGCCCCCAGGAAACCAGGAGAGCTCCCCCCTGCTCTTCTTCCAAATAGAGGCCATGGGATGTTTTACACTCACCTGAGAGGGCAGACGGGGGTTTAATGTCTCATCTGAAAGATGACAAATCTGACAAGACAGCGTTTCCTTGGTACAGGCCCTCCGACAGTGCAGCACTCCCTCAGTACTGACCCTCCGACAGTGCAGCACTCGCTCAGTACTGACCCTCCGACAGTGC
Source organism: Cetorhinus maximus (assembly GCF_964194155.1). Taxonomy (NCBI): domain Eukaryota; kingdom Metazoa; phylum Chordata; class Chondrichthyes; order Lamniformes; family Cetorhinidae; genus Cetorhinus; species Cetorhinus maximus. The sequence goes on along the minus strand of NW_027596772.1, from coordinate 15,232 downwards.
AGCACTCGCTCAGTACTGACCCTCCGACAGTGCGGCACTCCCTCAGTACTGACCCTCCGACAGTGCAGCACTCGCTCAGTACTGACCCTCCGACAGTGCAGCACTCGCTCAGTACTGACCCTCCGACAGTGCAGCACTCCCTCAGTACTGACCCTCCGACAGTGCAGCACTCGCTCAGTACTGACCCTCCGACAGTGCGGCACTCCCTCAGTACTGACCCTCCTACAGTGCGGCACTCCCTCAGTACTGACTCTCCGACAGTGCAGCACTCCCTCAGTACTGACGGGGTGCTGAAGTACGGAGGGTCAGTACTGAGGGGGTGCTGCACTGTCGGAGGGTCAGTACTGAGGGGGTGCTGCACTGTCGGAGGGTCAGTACTGAGTGGGTGCTGCACTGTCGGAGGGTCAGTACTGAGGGGGTGCTGCACTGCCTGAGGTGCCGTCTTTCAGATGAGACATTAAAGCTGGGCCCCGTCTGCCGTCTCAGGTGGGTGTAAAAGATCCCATGGGCATTATGTTTAAGAAGAGTGGGTGGTGGGGGGGGGTTCTCCCCATGTCCTGGAACCAAAACCACTAAAAAGAAACTGATGCCCTGGGTTATCCTCAGATTGATGAAGGATCTTGCTGTGTGCAAATTGGCTACCGGCTTCCCTGCATTACAACAGTGAGCAGAGTTCAGAAATTAAAGCACTTCATTGTTTGGGGCCATAAAGCGCGATGGGACGCCCTGAGGCGGTGAGCGGCGCTAGATAAATGCATGTCCCCCTTTCACTTATTCTTGCTGCTTAACAGTGGCGAAGGCGCCTTTAAGAAGTGGGCGGGGCGCGGCTGACGTCAACCCCTGCCTTGTATGGTCATTGATGTGTGTCGGAAGGGACGTCCTCTCGTTGGCTGGGGACACAGTTTGAATCATCTTCTTGATGTAAATTTCTGGCAATGAGTGAGAGCAGTTTGATAAAATCTCTCACACATTTTGCAGCCACAAGTCTGGACGTGAATCGAGGAGGCGAAAGCATCTCTGGTGAGTAGAGATTTAAATATATATAATATATATATGTAGACATATATTAGTGAACAAAACAACAGGAAACAAGTTTAGAAAAGTTTTTCAGAAGTTGGCCTTAAACTTTTTCCTGCCAGAGAAGTGTTGGTTTGCAATTGGCTATCAAATGGTAAGTAACCTGGTTACTTACATCTGTAAGTCTCTTTTTTTTTAAACCATGTTGCAGGAGAAAATATCTTTTTTCAGAGTTAGTTGGTGAGCTTTTTAAAGTTGTGCCTGTTGATGCAAGGTGCCACAATCACTTTTTCTTCCGAACTGAACTTTGACCGGCACACGAAACAAAAACAGAAAATAGCTGGGAAAACCCATCAAGTCTGAGCACATCTCTGGCGAGAGAGAGAGAGAGAGATCAAGAGTTAACGTTTCGAGCCAGCGGGTCAGTTTAATGTGCTGTGTCCCAACGCTGAATACAAACTCTCTGTCTCTGCCGCCACGGGTTGATTTTAGGGACCATCGAACAATCGGCACTGTCTCCAGGAGAGGAGGTTGGGGGACATAAGCAGAATTGATGGCCGCGTTAGAGGAATGATATACTTTCTCAGTGGGGGAGTGGGTTTCGTTAAGGCACAGTTCATGGTTCAGCACATCCCCACTTTTTTTTTTAGAAAAGGTGATGTTTTTGAGATGGTCCCTTAGGTGAACACGTGGATTTGGTTTCCAGTTTTGAAGTTTATAACTGTGCTGCTTGTAGTTTGTAAGAGTGATTGATTGATTCATTCGGGATCACTCAGGGTGGATGGGTTGCTGCCAGCTCTGGTGGGTGGGGGTCGGGGGATGGGGGCGCGGGTCTGAAGAGTTCGAAATGAAAGTTAGATATTGGTGTGTGTTTGGGGAATCCCAATTTTTGAGTCCAGGAGAGTGTGTGTGTGAGAGAGAGAGAGAGCGTGTGTGTGTGTGAGAGAGTATGTGTGTGAGAGAGAGAGAGAGAGCGTGTGTGTGTGTGAGAGAGAGAATGTGTGTGAGAGAGAGAGAGAGCGTGTGTGTGAGAGAGATGTGTGTGAGAGAGTGTGTGAGAGAGTGTGTGTGAGAGAGAGAGAGCGTGTGTGTGTGAGAGAGAGAGTGTGTGTGAGAGAGAGATGTGTGTGAGAGAGAGAGTGTGTATGTGTGTGAGAGAGATGTGTGTGTGTGAGAGAGAGAGCGTGTGTGTGTGAGAGAGAGATGTGTGTGAGAGAGAGCGTGTGTGTGAGAGAGAGAGATGTGTGTGAGAGAGGGAGCGTGTGTGTGTGAGAGTGTATGTGTGTGAGAGAGAGCGTGTGTGTGTGAGAGAGAGAGTGTGTGTGAGGGAGAGAGCGTGTGTACGTGTGAGAGAGAGTATGTGTGTGTGTGAGAGAGAGCGTGTGTGTGTGTGAGAGAGAGAGTGTGTACGTGTGAGAGAGCGTGTGTGTGTGAGAGAGAGAGTGTGTACGTGTGAGAGAGTGTGTATGTGTGTGAGAGAGAGTGTGTGGGAGAGGCTATGTGTGTGTGTGAGAGAGTGTGTATGTGTGTGAGAGAGATGTGTGTGAGAGAGAGAGCGTGTGTGTGAGAGTGTGAGAGTGTGTGTATGTGTGTGAGAGAGTATGTGTGTGTGAGAGAGAGAGAGTGTTTATTAAATTTCTTCTATTTGATGCTGTAGTTTTTGGAGTTATTTTCTCCCAGGGAGGAACAGGAGAGATTTGGTTTTCTGTTACTCGGCCCCTCAGGAAGTGTTAGCTCCGCCCTGCAATTGGAAAAACAAAAATGCCCCCGTGTGACCTGAAGACTGAGGGTAGTTGCGGTTTCTGTGGGGCCTGTAATGGACACTGGGGGAGGATGTTTGATATGGACACCTTCCTGGACAGTGGCACCAGAGTTACTCAGGGAAAGTAGCGCTTTTCCCCACCTCAGGACGTCCCAAAGCCTTTCCCAGCTAACGAAGGACCTTTTTGTTGTGTGTGAGCTCACTGTTGTAATGTAGGAACCGCAGACAATTTACGCACAGCAAGATCCCACAAACAGCAATGTGATAATGACTCAGATCATCTGGGTTTTTTTTTTAGTGATGTTGTTTAAGGGATAAATATTGGCCCCAGGACCACGGGGAGAACTCCCCACCCCCCACCCCCCCCCCCCCCATCCCCTGCTCTTCTTCAAATAGTGGCCGTGGGATCTCCCCGCGACGCCTCCCTTGGCCGAATGTCAGTCTGGATTGTGAGCTCCTGGTCTTTGTACTGGGAGGCTGGTGCCCACAACCCTGTGAGTCAGAAGTAAGTGTGCGACGGACTGAGACACTGACTCACTTTGCTGGGCCGACAGGGCTTCCATGGAGCTTGTGTCTCTGAATCCACCGCAGTTAGAAACAAAACAACATGTTTACAAAAATCAGCTGTTTCACCTGAGGACAGTTTTAACAATCTGAAGGATGGCAGACTTCAGTGCAATTTGGATGTGAGATTGACTCTCACTTTTACTGTTTTACGCTCGGACATTGAATGCAAAGTGTTCTGTCCGAGAGAGGGATGTCCTTCTCCTGCTGTGTGACTATGAACAACATCTGGAGTAAGGACTGGCTCCTTGTCCCTGTCTCCGCGTCCTCCCATTTACCTTTATAACGTTTTCCGTTTTAATGTTGTGGGGCTAATATTCACCCCCCCCCACCCCCACCCCAATGAATATCGCTGTCAAATAAAAATCGGATCTGGGTCACTATCGCATTGTCCTTTGTGGGATCTTGCTGTGCGCAAATTGACTTTTGGTTTTCCCCCCATTACGATGGTGACCCCCACTTCATAAATGGAAGGGAGTCATTTGGCTGTGAGGCTCTTTGGGATATCTTGCAGCGGTTAAAGGCGTTACAGAAATGTGAGTTCTTCACCGGATATACAGCAGGCCATTCGGCCCATCTGCTCCGTGCCGGTGTTTCTGCTCCACACGAACCTCCTCCCACCCACCCCCCTCTCTCCATCTCACCCCATCACCCTATCCTTCCATTCCTTTCTCCCTCATGTGTTTATCCAGCTTCCCCCTAAAACACATCGATACTATTCACCTCCACCACTCCCTGTGGGAGCGAGTTCCACATTCTCCCCACTCTCTGGGTAAAGAGGTTTCTCCTGAATTCCCCATTGGGTTTATTAGTGATGATCTTATATCGATGGTCCCTAGTTCTGGTCTCCCCCACACACAAGAGGAAACAGTCTGTCTGTATCCAGGTGCGTGTTCCAGAAGGGTCTTGTCAGCAATGCCTACCACAGTCAAATAGCTCGCCAGCCAGCACTATTTTGCGGGGCCAGGTCAAAGAGTTGCTGGTGGTGGGGGTGGGATGTTGTTGACACAAAGGGGTCATTCCAGCAGCCAGACCATGATCTCTATATTCCATCACCCTTCTCCCCACCCCCCCTCCCTCACCCAACCCCAACATCCCCGACTGTAACACACTCTGAACAGGTTAATCTCTAAACACCCCCACCTTCCCCCCGCAGATACACCAGGAGACGATGAAGGAGGAGATCGGAGCCGGAGTGTCCTTCCTGGTCAGCATGGTCAGGAATCGCAGCAGGCTACATCAGGAAAAGATCGAGGAGTTTGGGGAGAAGCTCACTGCGATACTGTACCGAAAATACCAGAATCACTGGTACCCAGCCAATCCCAGCAAAGGACAAGCATACAGGTAAGCAAACAGCAGAGCCGCCCAGTATAATGGCTAGAATATTACAGCACAGAAACGGGCCATTCAGCCCATCTGCTCCGTGCCAGTGTTTCTGCTCCACACGAGCCTCCTCCCACCCCCTGTTCATCTCACCCCATCACCATATCCTTCTATTCCTTGCCCCCCGCCCCCCCATGTTTTTATCCAGCTTCCCCCTGAAAGAGCATAAAATATTGGACAGCACACCAGGGAGGACCCTCCTCACTATTTCTTGCATTGCACTGAGGGACATTGTCCATCCACTTGCGAGAGCAGATGGAACAAGTCCTGGGTTTGAGTCTCCACCCCAGAGACTTCAGCCCCATAATCCAGGCCGACACTCCACAGTGCCAGTGCCGAGGGGGCGCCGCGCTGTCAGAGGGTCGGTGCCAAAGGAGATGCTGGCCTTCAGGTGAAACTTTAAACCAAAGTTCCCGTCTGCCTCCTTGGTGGGTGTAAACGATCCCACGGCCACTATTTGGAAGAGGAGCAGGGGGAAGGTCCTGGGGCCAATATTTACCCCTCAACCAACATCACTAAAAAAACAGATGATCTGGGTCATTATCACCTTAATGTTTGTGGGAGCTTGCTGTGCACAAATTGACCGCCACGTCTCCGACATTACACAGTGAACATACTTTTGAATAAGTATTTCATTGGCTGTGAAAGGTTTTGGGACATCCTGGGGTGGTGAAGGCGCCAGAGAAATGCAAGTCTTTGTTTTGAAAAAAAACAAAAAACTGCAGACGCTGGAAATCCAAAACAAAAACAAAAATAGCTGGAATAACTCAGCAGGTCTGGCAGCATCTGCGGAGAGGAAAACAGTTAACGTTTCGAGTCCGTATGATTCTTCAACAGAACTAAGGAAAAATAGAAAAGAGGTGAAATATATGTTGGTTTAAGAGGGGGTGGGACAGGTACAGCTGGATAGAGGGCCAGTGATAAAGTGGAGATAGCCAAAAGATGTCATAGACTAAAGGGCAAAGAGGTGGTGACGGTGGTGATATTATCTAAGGGATGTGCTAATGGGGACATTAAGGGTAGAAAGCAGGACGAGCAAGGTACCAGGTAGCCCTAGTGGGGATGGGGTGGGGGGAAGGGATCGAAATAGGCTAGAAGGTAAGAGATAAAACAATTGATGGAAATAAATTTAAAAATAATGGAAATAGTGGGAAAAGAAAAATCTATATAAATTATTGGAGAAAAGGGGGATCGGAAAGGCGGTGGGGATGGAGGAGAGAGTTCATTGATTGTCTTTGTTTTGAAAGTTGCTCGAAGTTGTCCCTGCAATACCGCCCTTTTCCCACCTGGTGGCGCCGCTGCTCAGTTTTAAATTTGGATGAGCAGCTGAACCGCTTTAAGCCCCTTTAAAGCTGAGACAATGAAATTTTAGGGGCATCTTAAAGGAAGGGAGATGGAGGTGGAGAGGTCTCGGGAGGGAATTCCAGAGTTTAGGGCCCCAGGCAGCTGAAGGCACGGCCACCAATGGTGGAGCGATGGAAATCAGGGGATGCTCAAGGGGCTGCAATTGGAGGAAGGCAGAGATTTTGGAGGGTTGTCGGTCTGGAGGAGGTTCCAGAGATAGGGAGGGTTATAGAAACTTGGAGGAAGTTACAGAGATAGATAGGGTTGTAGGGGCTGGAGGAGGTTACAGAGATAGGGAGGGTTGTAGAGACTGGAGGAGGTTACAGAGATAGGGAGTGTAGTAGGGGCTGGAGGAGGTTACAGAGATAGGGAGGGTTATAGAAGCTGGAGGAGGTCACAGATAGGGAGGGTTATAGAAGCTGGAGGAGGTTACAGAGATAAGGAGGGTTGTAGGGACTGGAGGAGGTTACAGAGATTGGGAGGGTTGTAGGGACTGGAGGAGGTTACAGAGATAGGGAGGGTTGTAGGGACTGGAGGAGGTTACAGAGATAGGGAGGGTTGTAGGGACTGGAGGAGGTTACAGAGATAGGGAGGGTTGTGGGGACAGTTTTGAAAACAAGGATGGAAGTTTTAAAATGGAGGCGTTGTTGGACTGGGAGCTAATGTATGTCAGTGAGTGACGGGGTGAAGGCTGAACAGGACTTGGTACAACTTGGGAAAAGGGCCAGTAGGGTTCTGGATGGTCTAATGTCTGTCCTCTTGGATCCTTCAGTATATTTTTTCTCTCCCTGGTAGATGCATTCGGATAAACAGGAAACATAAAGCAGACCCATCCTTGTTGCTCGCTTGTCAAGACTGTGATCTGGAATATAACCAGTTGAGACTGCCCAAAGAGATTACGTTGTGGATTGATCCCCAGGAGGTGTGCTGCAGGTAAGTCTTCACCTGGATGGTTTAGCAACACAGTCACCGCAGAGACAAACACAAGGAGCTCATCTGGAGAATTGTGTCCGATTCCGACTGCCTCACACTTTAGGAGGGAAGGCGAGGCCTTGGGGAGGGTGAGCGGGAGATTGACTCGAATGGCGCCAGGGAAGAGGGACTTCAGTTCATGTGGAGAGACTGGGGAAGCTGGGATTGTTCTCCTTAGAGCAGAGAAGGTTAAGGGGGAGATTGAATCGAGATGTTCAAAATCATGAGGGGGTTTGGATAGAGTCAATAAGGAGAAAGTGTTTCCAGTGGCAGGAGGGTCGGTAACCAGAGGGACACAGATTGAAGGGAATCGGAACCAGAGGGGGAGATGAGAATTTTTTTTACACAGCGAGTTGTTGTGATCTGGAAGGCGCTGCCTGAAAGGGGGGTGGATGCAGATTCAACAGGAACTTCCAAAGGGGGAATTGTGTCTGTCTGTCTCTCTCTCTCACTGGTGTGCTCTCTGTCTCTCCTTCACTGTACGGTAAACCTTCCCTCGGCTGTGTTCTGCCAGTTTGTGTGGGTGTTTGTTGTTTATACCAGGTTGTTAGTGGCTGTGTCTCGCGTGTTGCTGCCTGACCCGATTCCCACTAAATCTTCATTTGAAATTCCTGCAGGTGTAGTGATGGGAGTCTGCCTTTCACTGTCGCTCAGTTTGGACAAGACTACAGGAGGGCGGCATCGTTAGACTCTTAGCAAGGCAGCGCGTCCTCGGAGTGCAGCACACCTGACTGCCACTCGGAGACTTCGTCAGATGAAGGGGAACATGCGAACATCAAACAGTTAAGGAAACTGCAGCAAAAACAGCTGAAGCTACTGGCAAGGTAAAGAGAACATTGAGCACCCAGTGCTGGGAGGGGTCGGAGTGAATGGTTCCAATACTCTCCGGGCCGATCTCCCACCTTCTACCCCTGGAAACTCATCAAAAACTCAACTGCCCCCAGACCCTAACTCACATTGAGTCCCGTTCACCCATCACTATCCTGTCGCTCACTGACCTACACTGGCTCCTGGTCCAGCAACACCTCCGTTTTTAAAAAAAAATTTCATCCTTATTTCAAATCCTTCCTCACCCCTCCCTATTTCTATAAACCCCTGGAACCCTCCCTATCTCCGTAATCTCCACCAGCCCCTACAACCCTATCTCTGTAACCTCCTCCAGCCCCTACCACCCTCCCTATCACCATAACCTCCTCCAGCCGCAACCCTCCCTATCTCCGTAATCTCCTCCAGCCCCTACAACCCTATCTCTGTACCCTTTTCCAGCCCCTACAACCCTCCCTATCTCTGTAACCTCCTCCAGCCCCTACAACCCTATCTCTGTAACCTCCTCCAGCAGCTACAACCCTCCCTATCACCATAACCTCCTCCAGCCCCTACCCTCCCTATCACCATAACCTCCTCCAGCCCCAACCCTCCCTATCTCTGTAACCTCCTCCAGCCCCTACAACCCTATCTCTGTAACTTTTTCCAACCCCTACAACCCTCCCTATCTCTGTAACCTCCTCCAGCCCCTACAACCCTATCTCTGTAACCCCCTCCAGCCCCTACAACCCTCCCTATCTCCGTAATCTCCTCCAGCCCCTACAACCCTCCCTATCTCTGTAACCTCTTCCAGCCCCTACAACCCTCCGAGATCTCTGCGCTCCTCCAATTCCGGCCTCTTGACCATCCCCCGCTTCCCATCGCTCTGCCATTGGCGGCCATGTCTTCAGCTGCCTGGGGGCCCTAAACTCTGGAATTCCCTCCCTAAACTCACTCACTCCCTCCCGAACACAGTCTGTCTCTCTTTCTATCTGTGGGAACTGGCTGTGCAATAGTTGGCTGCCCACATTTCCTCTATTTACAACAGTGACCACACTTCACATAAATTACTTCGTTGGCTGTGAAACACTTTGGGACGTCCTGAGGTGGGGAAAGGTGCTAGAGAAATGCAGGTCCTTGCACGTGGCCTGTGGAGACGGGGCTGGGGATTAAATGGAGCTTGTGTGTGTGATTTGTCATGTTTAATTGCTTCAATAATTTTTTCCCTTAGGTTTCTGGAAGTTTCTCCCAGTGCACTGCTGCGTGGCCTCTGTACCCTCACAAGCCGGTGCAGTATGCCACATTCTACCAACCCGTCCCCCTCATCAGCTACTACTTGATACCCGGACTGGACAAGGCCCTGCAACCTCCCCCAGGCTTCCTCCTGCCTCAGGTGCAGGCCCACTGCTCGAAGATCGGCAAAAGGCACAAGTGATGAAGGTCCTGGCTAGCAGAGGGATCGGATACCTCGCTCCCACTGAGCTGTGCCAACCCTGTGCTTAACTGCTCCATTCTAACACCCATGGGCATGTTTGCAAGTGGCTGAGCTGTGTGTGTGTGTGAGCGCGGTGTGTGTGTGTGTGTGAGCGAGGTGTGTGTGTGTGTGTGTGAGCGAGGTGTGTGAGTGTGAATGAGTCAGAGAGAAATGTTGCTGTATATAACATTCACTACTCACGTGTGTGTGTAAGGCCCACACTGCCTATGTGTGTTTGTGGGTTTACACTGCTGCTCCTGTGGGTCTGTGTATACTTTATATATAATTGAAGCCGTCTCTGTATTATAAATCTGTACTAAAAACTCAGGTATCTTTGAAAATATGAGGTGTGTCCACATTGCCTGACAGGTGATTGTTATTTATCATGTTTACAGGGGGAGTGTGTGAAATACCCCAGAGTCTCTGTTAATATGTATTTGTTAAATTATCATCTATCTGGCTTGTGGAATATTTAATGTTTTTGCACTTTTATTTTATTTGCTGCTGCTGATCACTCTCCATTCGCTCCTGTTGAAATCTCAGAGCCTCCCTTGGGTAAGAAACTTAGCTGTGATGCTTATCATAGCCAAATAGCCCATCAACATCCACTGAGTGAGGCTCCAGAAGGTGCCTGGCGAATGGATTGCTGAAGACATTAGGACAAACTCTAGCACTCAAAAGAGTGTGTTTTCTGTGCAATATACATTGAGCAATATAAATTTTTTAAATCCAAAAATTGTTTAAAAGGGATTTGGGGAATTGTTTCCTGAGGATGAGGTGTTGAGGAACAACTCTGGATCCCTGGGATTTTTTAGCTCTTCTTCCTTAATGTGGGAATAGTTATTCCCATGTTCCTGTATCTTTCTCCCAGGTTAGGGTAAGGGTCCCTATCTCTGAATGGCCTCCTGAATCAGCTTGCTGTGTTTATTCATACCAAAGGCCGCAGTGTGTTAACACAGTGAACCCCTGGTCTGCTCTCCTGCTGCCATTGCCCATTCCCACACTCAAACAGTGACTTGTGTTTCCACCCCAGTAACCCGGGGCACAAGCTCCCCAGTGGGGCGAGTGGAAGCCCCTTACCCAGACCCTCACCCAGTTCATGTCTCTCCAAGTCTTTACAGATATTGGAGAAAAATCACAGCGGACCAACACAGTGTTACTGCTCTCCAACTGGTGAATGGGAGAAACTTTTATAAAACTCAGTATTTATTGACCGTCAGTTAAGCGCGAGTTAAATGGCTTATTCTGAATGTCTCATTAAATTTCTTTTTTCTTGTGTGTAAAATAAATTAAACCACATTGTTCAAACAACATTCCCAGGGTGGTGTGAGTTTCTGTAAAGATTGGAATACTGATTTCCTCCTTTTGGACAACTCCTTGTGTTCATCGGCTGAGGCACTTTGGGACTTTCATGGAACAATACTGGTCACTCGTTAGGGTGGGGGAGGGAGTGGGATTTTTTAATTCATTCATGTGGGCGTCAGTGGCCGGGGCAGCATTTATTGCCCATCCCTAATTGCCCCTTTAGAAGGTGGTGATGAGCTGCCTCCTTGAACTGCTGCAGTCCATGTGGTGTAGGAACACCCACAGTGCTGTCAGGGAGGGAGCTCCAGGATTTTGACCCAGCGACAGTGAAGGAACGGCCGATGGATTTGCAAGTCAGGACGGTGAGTGGCTTAGAGGGGAACTTCCAGGTGGTGGTCTTCCCAACTATCTGCTGCCCTTGTCCTTCTAGATGGTAGTGGTGGTGGGTTTGGAAGGTGCTGTCTAAGGAGCCTTGGTGAGTTTCTCCAGTACATCTTGTAGATGGTACACACGCTGCTGCTACAGTGCGTCGGTGGTGGAGAAAGTGAACATTTGTGGATGGGGTGCCAATCAAGCGGGGCTGCTTTGTCCTGGATGGTGTTGAGCTTCTTGGGTGTTGTGGGAGCTGCACTCATCCAGGGCAAGTGGGGAGTATTCCATCACACTCCTGACTTGTGCCTTGTAGATGGTGGACAGGCTTTGGGGAGTCAGGAGGTGAGTTACTCACCGCAGGATTCCCAGCCCCTGGCCTGCTCTTGTAGCCACAGTGTTTATATGCTATTCCAGTTCAGTTTCTGGGTGGAGAGAAGGCACCAATTTCTCCCCAATTCCAGGGTTGGAGGACTTGTGGAAGAATTGACCCGAGCCACCAAAGCAGAACAGCAAACTGGAGAAACAGCAGACTTAACATGGACTTCAACAACTTCCAGTCATGAAAGTGCTTTTATTGTTTTAGCTCATTTTTATTCATTGATTTATCCCCTTTTTTACCCCACTTGCTATCCTTCTCGCTTCCAATGTCCCCTCGCCCCACCCCAAAGGACCATCTGTCACTTCTTCCATGTTGTTCTTTCACCGACTGCAAATCCTCGTTCTGCTATTAACACATTCTCCTGTCAGAGGGTCAGTACTGAGGGTGCTCCGCGCTGTCGGAGGGTCAGTACTGAGGGGGTTCCGCGCTGTCGGAGGGTCAACACTGAGGGGGCTCCGCGCTGTCGGAGGGTCGACACTGAGGGGGCTCCGCGCTGTCGGAGGTTCGACAGTGAGGGGGCTCCGCTCTGTCGGAGGGTCGACACTGAGGGGGCTCTGCGCTGTCGGAGGGTCGACACTGAGGGGGCTCCGCGCTGTCGGAGGGTCGACACTGAGGGGGCTCCGCGCTGTCGGAGGGTCGACAGTGAGGGGGCTCCGCTCTGTCGGAGGGTCGACACTGAGGGGGCTCCGCGCTGTCGGAGGGTCGACACTGAGGGGGCTCCGCGCTGTCGGAGGGTCAGTACTGAGGGGGCTCCGCGCTGTCGGAGGGTCAGTACTGAGGGGGCTCCGCGCTGTCGGAGGGTCAGTACTGAGGGGGCTCCGCGCTGTCGGAGGGTCAGTACTGAGGGGGCTCCGCGCTGTCGGAGGGTCAGTACTGAGGGGGCTACACGCTGTCGGAGGGTCGACACTGAGGGGGCTCCGCGCTGTCGGAGGGTCGACACTGAGGGGGCTCCGTGCTGTCAGAGGGTCAGTACTGAGGGGGCTCCGCGCTGTCGGAGGGTCAGTACTGAGGGGGCTACACGCTGTCGGAGGGTCAGTACTGAGGGGGCATTTCAAAATGCATGTTTTGTGATGGCCAATCATATTCCACTTTTCCAAACAGGTCATGAGGTGTTTCAATGGAATCAATATTACAGACATCTCAATATGGTCATTACAGAGAGTCTCCACTCCCCCTCTTCCCCCCCACTCCCTCTCTTCCCCCCACTCCCTCTCTTCCCCCCCACTCACTCTCTTCCCCGCACTCCCTCTCTTCCCCCCCACTCCCTCTCTTCCCCCCCACTCACTCTCTTCCCCCCACTCCCTCTCTTCCCCCCCACTCACTCTCTTCCCCCCACTCCCTCTCTTCCCCCCACTCACTCTCTTCCCCCACACTCCCTCTCTTCCCCCCCACTCCCTCTCTTCCCCCCCACTCACTCTCTTCCCCCCACTCCCTCTCTTCCCCCCCACTCACTCTCTTCCCCCCACTCCCTCTCTTCCCCCCACTCACTCTCTTCCCCCACACTCCCTCTCTTCCCCCCACTCCCCCTCTTCCCCCCCACTCCCTCTCTTCCCCCCCACTCCCTCTCTTCCCCCACTCACTCTCTTCCCCCCCACTCCCCCTCTTCCCCCCACTCCCTCTCTTCCCCCAACTCCCTCTCTTCCCCCCCACTCCCTCTCTTCCCCTCACTCCCTCTCTTCCCCCCACTCCCCCTCTTCCCCCCCCACTCCCTCTCTTCCCCCCACTCCCTCTCTTCCCCCAACTCCCTCTCTTCCCCCCCACTCCCTCTCTTCCCCCAACTCCCTCTCTTCCCCCCCATCTCCCTCTCTTCACCCCCACTCCCTCTCTTCCCCCCCACTCCCTCCCTTCCAACCCACTCCCTCTCTTACCGCCACTCCCTCTCTTCCCCCCAACTCCCTCTTCCCCCCCCACTCCCTCTCTTCCCCCCCACTCCCTCTCTTCCCCCCCCACTCCCTCTTCCCCCCCCACTCCCTCTCTTCCCCCCCACTCCCTCTCTTCCCCCCCACTCCCTCCCTTCCCCCCCACTCCCTCTCTTCCCCCCCCACTCCCTCTCTTACCCCCACTCCCTCTCTTCCCCCCAACTCCCTCTTTCCCCCCCCCACTCCCTCTCTTCCCCCCCACTCCCTCTCTTCCCCCCCACTCCCTCTCTTCCCCCCCCACTCCCTCTCTTCACCCCCACAGCCCCTCTTCCCTCACTCCCCCTCTTCCTCCGCTCCGTCTCTTCCCCCAACTCCCTCTCTTCCCCCCACACTCCATCTCTTCTCCCCCACTCCCTCTCTTCCCCCAACTCCCTCTCTTCCCCCAAAACCCTCCCTTCCCCCCCACTCCCTCTCTTCCCCCCCACTCCCTCTCTTCCCCCATTCCCCCTCTTCCCCCCCCACTCCCTCTCTTCCCCCACTCCCTCTCTTCCCCCCCCACTCCCTCTCTTCCCCCACTCCCTCCTTCCCCCACTCCCTCTCTTCCCCCACTCCCTCTCTTCACCCCCCACTCCCTCACTTCCCCCCCACTCCCTCACTTCCCCCCCACTCCCTCTCTCCGCCCCACTCCCTCTCTTCCCCCAACTCCCTCTCTTCCACCAACCCCCTCCCTTCCCCCCCACTCCCTCTCTTCCCCCCCCACTCCCTCTCTTCACCCCCACAGCCCGTCTTCCCCCACTCCCCCTCTTCCTCCACTCCCTCTCTTCCCCCAACTCCCTCTCTTCCCCCCCCACTCCCTCTCTTCACCCCCATCCCCTTTCTTCCCCCAACTCCCTCTCTTCCCCCAACTCCCTCTCTTCCCCCCCACTCCCTCTCTTCCCCCCACTCCCTCTCTTCCCCCCACTCCCCCTCTTCCCCCCCACTCTCTCTCTTCCCCCCCACTCCCGCTCTTCCCCCCCACTCCCGCTCTTCCCCCCCCACTCCCGCTCTTCCCCCTCACTCCCTCTCTTCCCCCACTCCCTCTCTTCCCCCACTCCCTCTCTTCCCCCACTCCCCCTCTTCCTCCAATCCCTCTCTTCCCCCAACTCCCTCTCTTCCCCCCCACTCCCTTTCTTCACCCCCACACCCTCTCTTCCCCCCACTCCCTCTCTTCCCCACCCACTCCCTCACTTCCCCCCCACTCCCTCACTTCCCCCCCACTCCCTCTCTCCGCCCCACTCCCTCACTTCTCCCCCACTCCCGCTCTTCCCCCCCACTCCCTCTCTACCCCCCCACTCCCTCTCTTCCCCACCACTCCCGCTCTTCCCCCCACTCCCTCTCTTCCCCCCACTCCCTCTCCACCCCCCCACTCCCTCTCTTCCCCCCACTCCCTCTCTTCCCCCCACTCCCAATCTTCCCACCAACTCCCTGTCTTCCCCCCCACTCCCCCACTTCCCCCCACTCCCTCTCTTCCCCCCCACTCCCCCACTTACCCCCACTCCCTCTCTTCCCCCCCACTTCCTCCCCCCACTCCCTCTCTTCCCCCCCACTTCCTATCTTCCCCCCCACTCCCTCTCTTCCCCCCCACTTCCTCCCCCCCACTCCCTCTCTTCTCCCCGACTCCCTCTCTTCCCCTCACTCCCTCTCTCCCCACCCCCCAACACCTTCTCTTCCCCCCCGCCATCTGTCCATGCTTCCTCTCCCCACCCCATGACCCTGGTTCCTCTCCAACCAGCCCCCTACCTCCCGGTCCCTCTCCAAACCCGCTGCCCCCCCATCAACACTGAGGGGGTGCCGCGCTGTCGGAGGGTCGGTGCCAAAGGAGATGCTGGCCTTCAGGTGAAATTTTAAACCAAGGTCCCCATCTGCCTCCTTGGTGCGTGTAAAAGATCCCACAGCCACTATTTGGAAGAAGAGCAGGGGGAAGGTCTCCCCGGTGTCCTGGGGCCAATATTTACCCC